>NC_142929.1:89843794-89936294 GCF_046866305.1 Octopus bimaculoides
CGTTCCAGGGAGTAGAGACCTAGTGCCTGCAGTCGCTCCCTGAAGTTCATCTGCTGGACTGTGGCGATCTTTTTTGTATAGTGCCTCTGAATTGCCTCAAGTTCTGCTGTCCGTTTGACACTGTGTGGTGACCACAACTGAGAGCAATAGTCTAGGCGGCTCAGGACAAATGTCTTCCATAGAGTCAACATGACATTTTGATCCCTAGTACGGAATGTCCTCAGTATGCACCCCGCCAGCTGTCTGCACTTTGCTGTCAACTTGACAATGTGCATGTAAAATGATGCATCACTACACATGTTGATGCCCAGGTCTCTCACGGCTTGTGGTTCTGGGATTGCAGTACCTCCAGGTCCTGTGTATGCCAGTTGGGATGCACTTGTGGCCTTGTAGCGCAGTACTTGAAATTTTTCCGCATTGAACTGCATATTGTTTTATGCTCTGCCCACTCATATATTGCATTTAGGTCATTCTGC
Source organism: Octopus bimaculoides (assembly GCF_046866305.1). Lineage (NCBI taxonomy): Eukaryota > Metazoa > Mollusca > Cephalopoda > Octopoda > Octopodidae > Octopus > Octopus bimaculoides. The sequence continues at coordinate 89,844,271 of NC_142929.1, forward strand.
AGGCTTACAATATCATCAGGATTCTTTATTGCCTGAGATAGTTTTGTGTCATCAGCGTAGCTAGTGACAATATATACATATATATGTATATATATATATATATATATATATATATATATATATATATATATATATATATATATATATATATTTATATTTATATTTATATATATATATATTTATATTTATATATATATATATATATATATAGCACTCAAAGTAGTGACTAGTAATATCACGAAACCGGTATGCTTTTAAATCTCTTTAACAACTCACAATAATGACTTTTACTACCTTTATTCCTACCTCAGTTCATCTAGATGGATATATCCATCGTTACTTTTCATAAAAAGTCTTTACTTTTATTTCCAATCTGCATTTTTGTTTATTTTTCTGCTTGCTTTCCCCTTACATTTCCACGTGTAATTTCTATTTTGTTTTTGTAACAAATTTCTATTATATTTTACTACACGTGAGATTGAAAATGCCACAAACAACAAATTCTACAGTTAAAACTCTCAACGAAGAGACTCTTAAGGAACTGAAAGAGATCAACACGAATTTGAGACTTTTAATTAGCAAGATTGATGAACTTACTCGATTTACACAAGAGGCAAGAGAAAAAGAAGAGAAATAACAATCCCTGGAACAGCTCAATCAACATCTGTCCGAATTATGCATCACTCTTCATTCTTTACCTCATAATAATTACTTAAATGGAAATCCACCTACAGATGATACACAAGATAGAACCCCCCCCCCCCCGCTTATACTATCAATTAAAAACCGCATTATACACATATGGAATGAAAAACTTAAAGCCAGAAAATTTTCTTTCTGGAACATGATCAAAAACAACCACAAGGCAGAAATTTATGAACGCTGGTTAAACTCTACACCAATAATTCTGCCCCATAAATTACAAATTAAATGCATTCCAAACGAACAGGACCAACAAAGAAAATTAAGGGAGAAACTAACACTGGAAAAAATGAAGACAGAAATAGAATTCCATAAGCTTAGAGCGCTAAGCAATGAACAAAAATTTAAAAACATAGATGAGGAAATCTACAACGAATTAAAGAAACATTCAGATGATCAACGCTTGGAAAGTGTCTTTAAACTGTGGAAAACAGTTTGTGAAGCTGAAGAAACAAGCTCCCTACAACGCTGGGAAAAACAAGCCAATTTCTTTATTAACTACGAAACACAGTTCAACATAGAATACGCATCGGAGAACCCCTTCTTGAAGAAAAATAAACCAAAAACATATACAGAAATTAACCCACGCTTATCTAACACAAACCACAGACGGTCAAGGGGAAACAACTCCGCCGATCTAACCTCTCTTACATCCCAAAATAACTTACAAACAACAATCAGGAATTCAGCCCACAATAGAAAATCGGGACGTAATCCTCATGGCATCCTACATACAAATCAAAGGTTCCATCGAAACCTCCAGACTAACCTAAACTTTTGGGAACCAATCCACCTCCATCATCTCACAATAAATGGAAGAATTTACCTCCGAGACTTAACCCTCAACATGGTTACTTCAATCATTCAACTAGACACAACTCAACTAGACAACATAACTTCTCCCTCCACCTACATTGCAATATTAAAATAAATTTAACGCAAACCACATCAACCATAGACAATATAGCAACGCTCAGTACAACCCTAATCTAACCCGCTTCACAGCCACTCTACCACCAACATATTACCACGGACACACTTTACACCCATTTTCTCCTCGGCAAACCAAACACAATGCAGACTTTCCACAACAATCCACCTACCACAACTATTTTTTAGACTTGAGTCAGAGAAACAGTGATGTGAAATGGAATAAAATGTACAAGAACAACCGAAAATAATCAACTTATCAAAGAAAATCCAAGGTGCTACACAAACTAGAATTAGATCGAACCCAAATGAAATTAAGGATAACAGTATGGATTTCTGCCGAAAATTACGCCTCACAGAAGCGCTTCACAACTACACCAGCGAAGATGTGTCTATAGTAAAAAACAAAAGTGAATACTGTCCTACAAAGGGCAGAAATAAAGCACTTGATGATTTTTGTGATCGCATTACCAGTTTTCCTTTTAATACACTACAAAAACAACGAATTAAATCCAACCTTAATGTAAATGAATGGAAAGAACTAACTGAGTTTAAAAAATGATTCAAACATTGCCATGGTGATGGACACAGAGTACTACAAAAAGTTAATACTATCCATGTTGGAAAATAATATTTACTATGATATGATAGTATAATACAACCCACAGAAGATTCTTAAAAATTTTATCCTCCTTACTTCAAGTACAAGGAAAGGGTCTAACTAAACAGGAAATTGACTATTTATCCAATTTTAAATACAGACCTAGTCTATTCTACGGATTACCTAAAATACACAAGAATCCACATATTTGTAAAGCTTGCAAAATTTCTCCAAGCCTATGCATTAATGTTCCTCCCCCTACTGACCTCAAACTGGGACCCATCATTGCGGGCCCTACTTGTGAAACCCACCGTTTGAGCAACTTCCTCAAAATCTTACTCAAACCGTTTCTAAAATATGTGAAAAGCTTCATCAGGGATAAATTAGATATACTAAACCACCTCCCGAAGACAATAAGTGAAGGAACCATGTTAGTATCATTCGATGTGGTGAATTTGTACACCAATATCCCACACGATTATAGTATATAAGCGATCACCTTCTGTCAAGAAAAATACCCACAAGAGATCCTGCCACCCCAAACACATAAAAATTAATATACCTTATAAACTAGCGAAAAGAATCTGTACCATAGTTTCGGACTCCTATACTTGTGAACGAAGACTCCTTGATCTCAGATCAATACTACTCAAAAGACATTCCCCAATATCTTTAATAAATGATGGAATTGAGCGAGCTAAGGAAATAGACATACAAACATTAAGGGAAGTCAACCGAAATACTAAACCAGACTTAAAAATACTTCCATAATACTCCAGTGTATGGCCCCACCCATCGGGTCCAGAATCCCCTGCGAAGTTCGGATGGGCAGAACCTCCTCACCAATAACATCTCCATCCTCGGTCGCTGGTCCAAGCACTTCCAAAGCTTCTTCAGTGCTAACCGTACCGTACAGGACGCTGCCATCCATCGCGTTCCTCAACTTCCACTCAAAGAGGAGCTCGACGAAAAACCTACCCTCGAAGAGACGACTGAAGCCATAGGACAACTCAAGAGTCACAAAGCAGCAGGAGTTGACGGAATACCACCAGAAATTTGGAAGAATGATTTTCTGAGGCTCCATGACAAGCTCCATTATTTTCTTGTCTGCTGCTGGGATCAGAGCAAGCTGCCACAGGATCTTCGCGACGCCGTCTTCATAACCCTGTACAAGAACAAGGGTGAAAAGTCTGACTGCCCCAACTACCGGGGAATCACCCCACTCTCCATCGCTGGCAAAGTACGTGCTAGGATTCTGCCCAACAGGCTTGTACCAACCATCGCTGAAGAAAATCTCCCCGCGAGCCAGTGTGGCATTAGAGCCAACAGAGGCACGACAGATATGGTGTTCGCCCTCCGCCAACTTCAGAAGTGCCGAAAACAAAACTGGAGACCTTATGATACTTTTGTCGACTTCACAAAAGCATTTGACACAGTGAGCAGGACAGGACTATGGCTCATCCTGGAATGACTTGGCTGTCCCACCAAGATTCTACACATGGTGATCCATCTACACGAGAACTAGCATCTGGAGGATGTGGATGGGGTGCTTGTTATGTACCATCTGGATTGTAGACTCTTCAATCTACGGTGCCTCCAAGCCCACACCAAGACACAGGAGAAGCTGGTCCGAGACATTCTCTTCGCAGACGACGCTGCTCCCGTCGCCCACACAGAGCGAGCTCTGCAGCGCATCACGTCCTGCTTTGTGGACGCCTCGCGGCTCTTTGGCCTGGACGTCAGCCTGAATAAGATGGAGGTACTCGAACAACCTGCACCCCAAGAGGTACACTGCCCACCCCACATCACTATCTGCGGTACCGAACTGAAATCAACACAGCAGTTTACATACCTTGGCTGCATCATCTCATCCGATACAAGGATCGACAAGGAAATTGACAATAGACTCTCTAAGGTAAATAACGCCGTTGGCAGATTGTACAAACGTGTTTGGCACAATAATAACCTGAAGAATAAGACATGGATCAGCGTCTACAGAGCCGTGCTTCTCACCACTCTCCTCTACGGCTCTGAGACCTGGGTCACCTCCTGCATTTACATGCGTCTCCTCCAGCGCTTCCACTAGCAATGTCTCCGCCCCATCCTCAACATTCACTGGAGTGATTTCGTCACAAACATTGAAACTTTGGAGCGGGCCGGGGTCCCCATCATTGAAGCTATGCTACTGAAGCATCACCTCCGATGGGCAGGGCATGTCTCCAGAATGGATAACCACCGCCTTCCTAAGATTGCCTTGCTTGGCGAACTCTCCACCAGCCATCGTGAGAGAGGAGCATCGAGGAAACGCTACAAAGACTGCCTCAAATAGTCTCTCACTGCATGTCTTTTCGACCACCAATGCCGGACAGACCTGGCTGCGGACCGTGATGCCTGGTGCCACACGACCTTCAACGCGGTCAACGAGTTTGAAGAACACAGAAGAGACGCGCATAAAGACAAGAGACGCAGGAGGAAGGCCTGAGCCCCCTCTGACACCAAACCGGATGTTACCTTCGTCTGTGGACACTGCTCACGGACCTGCCTTTCCTCTATCGGACTTGTCAATCATGAGCGTGTCTGCAAACGACGTGGACAACCTTCCTAATCTTTGTTTGCGAAGCCAAGTCAAGAGAATTTTAGGTTAAGCGTTAATACCAAGGGTGTGTTGTCCTAATATAATGCCTATGAAAGATAAGTTATTACAAATTTATAAAAATAAAAGTATATTATATTACATGTATCTGTTTAATTAGGGGAATCATTTATATATTTACTAAATCATACGGGCGATATATGGTTAAAATATATGTTGGAAGTTATTCGGACCAAATTCAAATAAGAGACAAAATAACAAAAGTGACTGTATAAGTTATTTCACTAATTTGTTGTTTATCGCTAAAATTATGCTTAAAATGTATTCTCCGATAGAGTGCATTAATAGTAATTCTTCATGCAACAGTGTTTAGTTAGTAAATTAATGAACCAACTTAATATATATGTTGTTTATCGCTAAAACTATGCTTAAAATGTATTCTCAGATAGAGTGCATTAACCCATTACCTATCAGTGATCTCATAAGAGATCACTTAAAAATGACAAATTTCGTAATTATCTGTCAATATTTACACATATCTAACCTTTTTGCTATATCTACTTGGTATATTTCTCTGATATTCAATTGAGGTTTGCTAATTTTTCACCCAATATCTCGCTTATTTAAAATGTTATTTTGAGCATTCATGCGTGTTTCTAAGGCTGTTTTATGCTAGAAATCAAAGTTTCATAAAAAAATTCCAGTTAATAGAGTTATGGGAGGTAATGGGTTAAATGTAATTCTCCATGCAACAGTGTTTAGTTAGTAAATTAATGAACCAACTTAATATATATGTTGTTTATCGCTAAAATTATGCTTAAAATGTATTCTCCGATAAAGTGCATTAATAGTAATTCTCCATGCAACGGTGTTTAGTTAGTAAATTAATGAACCAACTGAATATATATCTTTTTTATATATATTCTCTTCAATTAACCAAATTGATATATATCCTTATATATTCTCTTATATATATCATACAGGATAAAAATCCAAATTTACAGGTAAAAACTCAATTAAATTCAATTTTTTAAAGATTAAAATTAAATTAAGATTCACATATATGTGACAGTGGATTTTCATCGATGAGTTCATGAACCTTAGTTCTTTTCTCTAAAACTATATATATATAAGAAAGTGAGGACGTGATACGGATAGTGTTATTGGACGCTCGGGAAAGGAAAGAAAGAGAGTGTATGACGTTTCTCTTCCTCCGTTTTTCCATTCTTTGAACTTTCCGTCTTTCCGACGAAGGGCTCCGCCCGAAACGTCATACACTCTCTCTCTTTCCTTTCCCGAGCGTCCAATAACACTATCCGTATCACGTCCTCACTTTGTTGTTTTTTGTTATTGTTTTTTTGTGTTTTTTTGACCGTTGACTGAACACTATTCAATTTTTTTTCTCCGTGTTTTTCTCCTTGTCTCCGTATTCTTTCTGTTGAAGAGCGTAGCTCGAAACGGTCAAAGACTTTCCGTATTCCCGAGCGTCATACTAATATATACTTTTGTTATTTACACCACCTGTCCTCGTCTGTTGTTATTTTTTGTATATTCTCCCATATATATATATATATATATATATATATATATATATATATATATATATATATATAAATTGTTGCTATATATCGCTAAAATTACGTTTAAATTCTATTTTTATCTGACAAAATGCCTCAATGCAAGTCTCTACTTAACAGTGTTAAGTCAATTAATGTAATCATCATTTACTCAGTCCTTTAAAATATTTATCCGTCTGTTTATTGATTTAATTACTTTGAATGTTATATTTAAGAGGTGTGGTGTTATAATTAGAATGAAGGGAGACAAATCTAGTTTATTGAGGTCTAAATTATAAAAAATATATATAATATATTAAAAAAATTGTCCCCCCCCCAACATCCCTTGACAACCGATGCTGGTGTGTTTACGTCCCCGTAACCAAGCGGTTCGGTAAAAATGACTGATAGAATAAGTAGTAGGATTACAAAGAATAAGTCCTGCGATCGAATTTCTCGACTAAAGGCGGTGCTGAAACAAATAAGAGTAAAAGAGTAAAGAGTATATATATATGTATATATATATATGTATGAGTGTGAGTGTGTGTGTGTGTGTGTGTGTGTGTGTGTGTGTGTGTGTGTGTGTATGTATGTATATATCCAAGTTGAGGAAGTGGAGCAGGTAAAATCCAGGATACATATGTTTCCAAACTAGCAGATCCTCGGATAGCTTGCATACTGTGATTGAAAACCATTAATTACGATGCACAGATCGATATATATGTGTATATATATATATATATATATATATATATATATATATATATATATATATATATATATATATATATATATATATATATATATGTATGTATTTATATTTATATATATATATCCAAGTTGAGGGAGTGGAACAGGTAAAATCCAGGATACATATGTTTCCAAACTAGCAGATCCCTGGAAGTAATAATTATTCAACGTGGATTACTCCTTTAGTTACACATCAGACCATTGATATCTTAATTAAATGAAGGCGACATCGTCATCAAGTTATCCCAAGTTACCTTGCCAGAGTTATAATTTGAAATACACACACACACACACATATATTTATATGTATATATGTCTGTATATATGTTTGATATATGTATATAATGTATACTCCTACTCCTACTCCCACTCCTACTCCTACTCCTACTCCTACTCCTACTTGTTTCAGTTATTTGACTGCGGCCATGCTGGAGCTTTTAGTCGAGCAAATCGACCCCAGGACTTATTCTTTGTGAGCCTGGAACTTTTCTATCCGTGTCTTTTGCCGAACCGCTAAGTTACGGGGACGTAAACACACCGACATCGGTTGTCACGCGATGTTGGGGGGACAAATACAGGCACACAAACATTTTAACACATACATATATATATATATATATACATATATGCAACGGGCTTTTTTCAGTTTCCGTGTACCAAATCCACTCACAAGACTTTGGTCGGTCCGAGGCTATAGTAGAAGACCCTTGCTCAAGGTGCCACGCAGTGGGACTGAACCCAGAACCATGTGGTTGGTAAGCAAGCTACTTACCACACAGACACTCCTGCGCTTTTATGTATGCCTGTATGAACGTATATACATATATATATCCTCAACCACTCGGACGAATACCTTTCGGACGTCGGCTTGGCTACTTCCCCTGTCTTATCCTCAACAATTAGCGAGAGCTCTTAGTTTTCTCTTGAAACTCATAACACTTTCAGCCTAACTTCTTTTACCCACTTCCACTTTCTCATCTACCCAACCCCCTTCACCCACTTGCCTCGCACTACCACAACCCCATCTAATCTCACTTTTACACACCTCTTACATCTCCCACTTCTTTCTCTGCCGCATATACCTCGCCCTTATACCTCATTATTAAGCTCATATGCATATCCCTTCCCTTCCCACATTCTTTCCCCTTTACTTTCCCCACATACACTAGCACACCTACGTACACACTCACATCGCCATAATGGACATACCCGCCAAGTCTCTCACCCACGTGGAATTACATTTACATGCCACCCCCTACACACACAGTATGCACACACCACTACACCTGAATGTCCATCAATACTCACACACCCCCACATTAAAAAATGGGAGAAAACTCATTGTATTGCAGACTTTCCCAGTAGACGCAGAATATGCATGCAAGACTCACAGAGTGGAAGGACATTTGATACAAATAGAAAACCATTACAAAGGAATCATTACAATGGATCTGCGTGTAGTATATAAAGAAACATTAACACAAAGAAATTGTAGTTTGATCAGGATGTAGGAGAAAACCAAATGAAGTCTATATGCAAACAGTAAGTTACAAATTAAAACGAAGAATATTGAAAACTATTACTTAAACGTGAACAAGCAGAAAAAAAAGAGATAGAATGTTAAATCAGATAAAAAGAATGCAAATACAATAGTAATCCTCAAACATAGTGAGAAGATCAATAGCCTGCAAGTTTAGACACAAATGAAATAAGCCAGTATAAAACCCGACAATGGCTAAAAACATTCAAGAATGGAGACAAAAACAGATTTGATTCTTGCTATTCAAGTACAGTGACTAACTATAAAAACCTTCAGTAAACAAGCAAGAGGAAAAACGTCGATTGCAAATTATTCAACCGACACAACGAAATAATTGACTTCATTATTTCTGGATGCCCATTCATCATTATGCGAAAATACGCCCTCAGATACAATGCAGACAGCAAATTGTATACATTGTACCATACAAATATGCAAAAACTTCCCGGTGTTAACTGAAATAATTGAGAGAAGGAGATACGAATCTAATATAAGACTTGGCCTTGATATTCTGGCATATACTTGAGATCTTCTCGGCAACACTTCATTAAAGTAAACTGTTAATGTCGTAGTATTAAATTGAATTTGATAACTTATATGCTTTATTTGTCAAGTTACAAACAAAAGCGTAGGCCATCGTGTTATCACATCTAAAGCCACCTTTCTACTAGTTCTTGTCCTTCTTGGAGAAGAACACATTCACTGAAGCTTCCACCTTCTGTTGGTTGATGAAGCGTCGCAGGGACTGTACAATGGATCGAAACAAGTAAAAGCTGAAGTGAAGACAGCATATTCTTTGTCTATCTCCTTACCTTCTTGGAGGTTTTAGGTAAAATTATACTAATGTATCCGCCTGTTTTATTTTAATTTAATTCTATGTATTTATGTAGCTGAGGAATGGTCTGCATTTAAATTGATGTAAATGTTGCATTGTTCAGTTAAATGGAGTCGCTTGTGACGATCGTTCTGCATTACCTCTGGATACCCTGTTGCTTATTTCGATTTTAAGAACCTTATTTTGAAACTATAGGGATAATAACGTACTAAATTCTGGTGCTTCAACTAAAGTGCCTAATTCATCTGAATATATATATATATATATATATATATAATTATAATATAGGGTATCTAAGAGATACCACCACGCTGAAAATAGCAGTCAAATCTTGACTCTAAACCACAATAAATGTTCATATAGCACAAAGAGCGAAGACGATGATAAAATAAACTAGTAAAAATACTGGATAATTCCAGATCCCGGATTTCTGGCTTTGCATAATAAATGCTTTGCCTTCATCAGTGGAATATACTCAGAAAAGCACATAAATACAAATATATGTATATAAACATACAATATACTTACATATACGAACGTATACATACATATATAGACACGTATGCACACGACCAGTTTAAATTGCCCGCCTAAAAACCCCTCGTGCGATATGGTCAGAATATCACCGCAGTAAATATAATGACAAAATAAATTTATATAAGGATCGATATTTAAAATATTTAGTTTATTTTATCTTCGTCTTCGCTCTTTGTGATATATGAACATTTATTGTGGTTTAGAGTCAAGATTTGACTGCTATTTTCAGCGTGGCGGTATCTCTTAGATACCCTATATTATAATTTAAAATAATTGTTACTTTTGATGGTTTTTATTCCCAAGCTGGCCACTTGATAAAATCAATATTTTAAATATCGATCCTTATATAAATTTATTTTGTCATTATATTTACTGCGGTGATATTCTGACCATATCGCACGAGGGGTTTTTAGGCGGGCAATTTAAACTGGTCGTGTGCATACGTGCATATATATGTATGTATACGTTCGTATATGTAAGTATATTGTATGTTTATATATATATATTTGTATTTATGTGCTTTTCTGAGTATATTCCACTGATGAAGGAAAAGCATTTATTATGCAAAGCCAGAAATCCGGGATCTGGAATTATCCAGTATTTTTACTAGTTTATTTTATCTTCGTCTTCGCTCTTTGTGCTATATGAACATTTATTGTGGTTTAGAGTCAAGATTTGACTGCTATTTTCAGCGTGGCGGTATCTCTTAGATACCCTATATTATAATTTAAAATAATTGTTACCTTTGATAGTTTTTATTCCCATGCTGGCCACTTGATAAAATCAATATTTTAAATATCGATCTTATCCTTATTTATATAAATTTATATATATTGACCGTTGACTGAACACTATTCAATTTTTTTTCTCCGTGTTTTTCTCCTTGTCTCCGTATTCTTTCTGTTGAAGAGCGTAGCTCGAAACGTCAAAGACTTTCCGTATTCCCGAGCGTCATACTAATATATACTTTTGTTATTTACACCACCTGTCCTCGTCTGTTGTTATTTTTTGTATAATCTCCCATATATATATATATATATATATATATATATATATATATATATATATATATATATATATATATATATATATATAAAGTGTGAAAACGTCAATATAAAAGATAAATTTTAATTTTTAATTTTCTCAGAGATATTTTGCGTTCGCCAAACGACTGGACTGGGGGCGACGGCGTGCCGCCGCCGGGTTCGCACGGGCCAAACAGACCGGGTCACCGCCGCCGCTCCGCAACACGGGAAAAATCACCCGGTCCTGACATCGGTAGGATTGACAGATCGATAGTACTTTCTCGATTCGGTGGGAGGTTGTGCATGGCCGTTCTTAGTTGGTGCAGCGATCCGTCTGGTTGATTCCGATAACGAATGAGACTCCGGCCTGCTAACTAGCGCGTCGATTGGTGCTTTTCCGGTAGCGAAGCGGCGCCGAAGCCATCGTCGGTAGCTCCGCGCGCGGCCTAGGTTTGCCGTTGCGTCCGGCGCTGCGGGCGCGTCCGGCTGCCGCCCATTCGCGCGGCGGTGGCGGCGTGGTTGCGGTGTCGGTTGCGGAGCGGCAGCGATGACCCGGTCGGTGTGGCCCGCGCGAGCCTGGCGGTGGCATGCCATCGCGCCCGGACCAGTCGGTTGGCGAACGCAAAATATCTCTGAGGAAAGAGATATAGTGGCGTTTTCAACTTCGTTTTTATGAATATATACCCACTCGTATGCCACCTACACATTTTATTTATATATATACAACGGGATTCTTTTCAGTTTCCGTCTACCAAATCCACTCACAAGGCTTTGGTTGACCCGAGGCTATAGCAGAAGTCATTTGCCACATAGCCACTCCTATACATACATACATACATACATACACACACACACACACACACACACACAGACACACACACACACACACACACACACACACACACACACATATATATATATATATATATATGTAAATTAAAAACGTAAATATAAAAACAGAACACAAAGGATTCCGCGGTACACGTGTTTCAAGCTTTATAGTCGTTGCATCATTGTATTGGTATATAATTGATAGACAGGATGGTATAAAGCTATCTTCAGCCGCAAATATATTCTTTCCCAAGTATTATATCACAAAGAAGAAATCAACAAGAAAAAAGTAAAGGGCAGAGAAACATGAGAGATAAAAAGTGGGGGTCCACTTGGTATTGTCCGTTGTAAAGAATTGAAACACTTAATATGCCAATCTGATTGAAATATGTACTTACTCCGAAGAAAAGGTTACAACACAAGGAGGAGACAGGAAATATAAAACAACTTGCCGAATAATTATGAGAAACATCGCAATAAAATCTGAATATCATTTGAAGTTTTTCGTAAGAAATATTTGCAGGCGATGTTCATTAAGACTAAGGCACAGTTCCATTTTAATGAGTATTGCATACCATCGAAATTTTTGCAAGTATTTTGTATGATATTGAACAAATGAAATACTCTTGGTTCTAATTCTTGAGGGGAAACTGGATTCGGACGAAGTGTGTATCTGCTGTCAAGATCACTGCATCTGCAATTCAAAGAATTTTTTGGTAGTCTGCATCTGGTGAATGAAAGATACGAAATTCCTTCTAGTCAATAGGCGTCTTATGCATTCCTGTCTAATAATGTCGAATAACATTTATTGATCTGTTTAATATGCACTTCGCGTTGTGAGTTAATTTATCTATTCTGTCCACGTTTAAAATTTTGTATATATAGAAATGTCAGTGTTATGTAAATCAGATTGATAATTCCGAATTTCGTCATAATAAAGGATAAAAGCAATTGTTAAAAGCTATGAACATTTTGAACGTAGAAGCTATCATTCTGATATTCAGTTATGCAATTTTGAAGTTCATATCCCACGGAAGTCGATATGCCCACAGCTGATAATTTTAGAAAAGGCTATGTACTGAACTACATATCATTCAGCAATATAGTCGTATAAGATGTATGATTTTGTGTTTATATTAAAAATTATTATGATTACTGTAATTTTGCTGTTATTACCAGCGTTGTGCAACGCGACGAGCTGGCAGAATCGTTAGCATGCCAGGCGAACAGCTTAGCGGAATTTCTCCCATTGCTACGTTTCTAGTTCAAGGTCGACTTTACCTTTCATCCTTTTGGGGTCGATAAATTAACTACCATGAAATTCTGGGGTCGATGTAATCGAGTAGCCTCCTTCCCCAAAACTTTAGGCCTTATGCCTATAATAGAAAATAACAACCAGCGTTGTTATTTCTGTCCACACATCAGTGTAATATGTCGAAGAGCGATAATTTCCGGTTTTCGTCATGCTATGCAGATGGAATGCAAAGGTTATCCACTTTTAAACAGACGACCAGATTATTAAAGTTATCTTCAAATCAAGACAGAACTGAATACAGTAAGACTAACCAATCAACCTCATTCTGAATTCACGCTGCTGCCAGATTATATTAGTCGTGAATTACACCACATTTTAATGTGCAAGTAGTTATACAAGCATAACTACATTCAGATTAACCTTGTTATCTGTTTCTCTTGGCTATATAAATAGTATAACATCTGTGAAAGGATTAAATTTTCTGTTCAAAGGAATGATTAGAAAAAAGAACCGGGCATACAACCTCTCTCCCGCAGAAAAATAAACGAAATTATTGTACACAAAGAAAACATTCCAGATTTACGGTGGGGGATTTTTGAGTTTCATACCCTTTTTAAGATATTAAGGGATTCTGGGAATGGAAACACTAACCGGGAAAAGTATGACTGCACAGGAAGAAATGACATATAGTCTGTTATTGACTTCCAGATGATGCTTACATCAATGAAAAATAAAAAGTAATAGGCTAGATTCCAATACCTGGCCCATACGATGCAATTTTGTGCGACTGCTCAACCAAAGAAGTTCAAAGATATTCCGGAAGTAGTTGGAGTTTAAAGGGAATTGCATGGACGCATTGTATCATTTCTCTCTTTAAGATGACATTGAGGTATATATAGCTTCTATTTCTAGAAGTTCAAGTGATCATGAAGAGTCGCTTATTACTATTGCGCTCGCTAATCGAAACATCGCTTCTATAGCTAAGAGAACTAAGGGTGGTTTTCACCGAGGAATCGAACGTATCGTCTTCGAGAAAAAGTAACAACACACTGAACAAAATAGTCTGAGTTTAAGTCCAAAGACACTTGTCGCTAACGCTAGGAGCCACATCTTTTTTAGATATAAACCCAGATCATTGTTCCAAAAGAAGAAATATAAATTAGTGAAGATATTGGTCATGTCATAAGCTGTCGATAAACGAAGTTACGAAGTTGAATTTACATAGTGGATATAGTCATGTTAAAATTTCAATACTTTAGTACTGTGTATGCGCGCGTGAGTGTGTGTGTGTGTGTGTGTGTGTGTGTGTGTGTGTATACAAGGGCTGGACAAAATAATAGAAACACCTAGCATCACAGCATCATAATTTTGAAATATCTATAAAACCGTCAAAAGCTTGTTTATTTTTATGTTTTTTTAAATTTATTATTAGTGTTACTTAATATGTTTTGCTAAAATTGCGGTTGGCGCTGCGTCTAACACGACCCATTGTATGGTTGACACCCGAATGAATATAGGTGTAAGGGACATATTGTATGTAAATAAAAGGGGCTGCAATGGGAGATGGCAACGGGAAAGCGAATTGTTCAAATGTTGCAGAGGGCGAAGGTCTGACATAGAATTGCTAGTATGGCTGTAGAATAAGTAACATAAACTGAGCCTATGCAGTCACATAAGAATATATAGTAATGAATGACTGGAAAAAATAAGACGTAATGGCTTACCGTGTGGTCGATTGGGGTAATTGGGAGAAACTGCTTTGTTGATGCAGTCTTCGGGTTTGTTGTTATTATACCGAAATGGTACCCATCATCACCATTTACAAAGTGCCGTGGATACTGGAGCGCATTGCAGGATGTAGTGATACCTACAAAACCTCTTGCTTATCAATATTTTTTGTTTTCCCTTATGGAACAAATGCAAATAGATTTTGTCTGCTTCTCTCTCTAGAGCAGCCAACAGTTAATTGCTCGTGTGAGAAGCATGGTCCTACCAAGTGAAGTTCTACCACAGAAAATTTTTGACCCTGGGATTTATTGATAGACATTGCAAAGCTGATACGAATAGGAAATTGCACTCTTTTGAATGGAAAAGTAATTTCTGCTTCCAATGGAATGAGAGGAATTCTGGGTATGAAAATATCCTCTCCTTTTCCACATCCAGAGAGAATGCTAATAACATGAGGCATCATCTTCTTTACCACCAGGCATGTCCTATTACAGAGTGTTAATGGATCGAAATTCCTCATTACTGGAGTTTCCACTTTAAGTTGCAATTTGTGGGGAGGTAGTCCTGGAGTCTCTAATGAATTGAGAAACTCTGCTGGATAATTTACCACCTCTTCTGGAGCTGGGTTTGTGAGGACTTCCAGGAAGGTACTGAAGCAGCAGCTCATTAATTTTACCTACAGTGCTGTTTTCTGTAGCCAGTATTGCTCTTTCACACAGCCATTTGGAATTGTGAAAATTTTTTGACCAATGGATGTAAGGGAGACAATCAGTTTCTGAAAGTTACTTCGCAAAGAGATACCTTCCTTCTCCACATAACCCAGGAAATGGTGTTTTCTGCTCCTAGAGGGCCTGCTACGCGTTATGTCAAACATTTTAAGAGGCCAAAACCAAATCTGGAACATAAGTAATGTATGTTTGCAGGTTGGAGAAAATCAGTTGTGAACTTCAGAAGTTATGCTGAATTACACGAGCACACACACACACACACACACACACACACACACACACACTTATTAATCAATCTATTTGCTCGTGTGGATATCACTATATCCTTGTATGCACTTCACCATTTCTACTGGCCGGTGTTTTCTGAACTTCAGTTTGTAAGATCCGAACGCTGTTTGTTTCACAGATGCTAAGACAGGATTATTTCTTAGCTCATCTTGGTATTATACCATGTCTGAGATTTAAAAAAATCTTTTCGTATGAAATTGTTTTACGTTAATGGAAGTAAATTGTTCTTTTGGTTACATTTTATGATTTATGTGTTTAGTAACTTCAAGTCAGTATGTTTTGTTGACTTTTAATTATGTTTTCTAGTTCTTTAGGTGGTAATGTCTGTTTTGATTCTCATTTAATCTAATTACTTGATAGGTTTTTTACAGCTGTAGGTCTGTCACGGTTTATTTAATTTGATTTATTTTGGTGCCACGTGGGATGATTTATGTTGTTTACGCTGAAAGATTAATTTTTCGGAATGGTGGTATGTTATATTCTGGTCATATTTTCCATATTTAAGAGTAGTATATTTGGTAACTTGTTTAATTCTTTCATAAGTTTATTAATTTGAGTTTGCTACATTTATTTTGTTTCCGCTTAATAGTTCATTAGGTGTCAATGTCCGTTTTGGCATACCTTTATTTTACTTCATTTATGTTTAATAGAGACATTGACGTTACGGTCTATTCGTTTTGATTCTGTTATCGTTCATTAAGTAGCAATGTCACCCGCACACCCAACGTTGTTTGCTTAGTAAGCTTAAGCAGGTGTCAAAACAGGAAACATATTGAGCTTATGCTTGGCCTCTCAAGCAACATTTATACTTTTGGTGCTGTTGACACTATCATATTGAATGGTATTGTGCACATATCGAAACTATAATGATTTCCGATAAACTGCTGATGATGAAATGTCTAAAATTTTTTCGTGTTTTACTTTTTTTTGTTATTGTACATGTGTTTCTTTGTAATCTTCATGTACCTTATATCCTCATCGTTTCAATGTCGTCCTTTTTAGTGATATTGGTTCTTGTCGGGTTCTTCTGTTGTTTTAGGCGGAACTGATACAAGATCTTAGTTTAGTCCGGAAGTTAATTAATTACAGAGTACTACTAACAATCATCCTTTGTCGATTATGCATTGCTTGTAATGTCTTAATATGCCTTAATTTGTGGAGATTTCAAAAAGTGCTTTTAAGGTTAGTGATTGTATGCATTCGCGTACTTACATGCATGCGCACGTTTTAACATTTACAATATGTATGTCGTGTTTGTTTTCGGGAATTAATCTATTGGATTGTAAAGCTTTAATTAAGCAATGTAATTAAAGAATGATCTCATAATGTCACTCTATGCAACACTAAATTTGATCCTAGTCTGTAACAGTGTTTTCGAAAGATGTTTTCTAAGATAGTACACTGTTAATTTTTTAAAAGACTAAGAAAAAGAGGAAATTTAAATCACATATCTCTGCATCTGAACCAGAGACCTCCAGGTAAAACTAATAACTGAGAAATCTCTTCTAAAGACAAGCAGCGTCAGTTTGGGGTCTCAAACCAGGGGTTATATTATGTCACTCCTGTTTCGTTTTCAGCGTACGTAAAACTTAAGCCGTCTTAGAAATAATTGTTTTTAACTTTTTCCTATAGATAATAATTTCTAACAGGGTGTTAGAATGGAAATTTAAAGAAGAGAGAACAATAAACTGAAACGACTTTTTCAGTCTCAAAGGATGAAGGGTAAAGTTGACCTCGGCGGGATTCGAAATCAGAACGTAATGAGCCGGAATAAATACTGGATTTTATTTTTCAAGCTGCAATGAGAACCCTTCTCATTAGAAAATACAAGTGTATGTCAAAGTTACAACTGAAGATGAAGAGAGTAGAGAAGAAATCTATAGTCAACGCATATCCCGTAAATGATATGTCGTAACAAAGAATGAGTTTATTTAATTTATACCCAGCAATTCAGCTAAGCTACTTCCTTGATTTTGTTACTTATAATGATTTGATATAAAAACAATAAATTTAATTTAGATATTAAATTCAATTAAGTATAGCCTGATGTTATTCAAGACTTCTACTATTCTTCTGTTTTCGTACAACACACAAATGATATAATAAAGGAAAATTCCATATACCTAGTAAATACGAATAATTTTGAGCTATTTACATAAACACTGAAGAGGACTGAAAAACAATATATTGATAAAAATTAATTATATTTGCAATATGTATTATGATAAACAATGGAGATTAAGTAACGGCAATTTGAAATACAGTCTCAGATAAAAAAAAAAAACAAACGCACCACGGCATTACAGCAAATGTGGTTTATTATATAATATGACATTATGTTTCAGAATGATAATAGCCGGTATGTTTGTGGTTTCGAGGAAGGACCTTCTTCAAACAATGCATGAATGTATTTGAAGACTGCAATTATTGGAGAGAGTGAAAAAAAAAAACAAAAAAAAAACAATAGGTTTAAAACTTGGCACAAGTGCAGCAATTTTAAAGGGGAGATACAAGCGATGAGATCGTCCCCGGTGCTCAACTGGTACTTTGTCAATCTGAAAAGGATGAAGGAAAACGTTCTCGGCGATATTCAATCTCAGAACGTAAAGAGACGGAAGAGATGACGCTAAGCATTTTGTCTGGCGCTCTAACGATTCAACCAGCTTAGTAATAGTAGTAGTGGTAGTTGTGGTGGTAATAGTAGTAGTAGCAGTAGTTCCTTTTATTAGCCACAGAGGCCTAGATGAGGGGAATATCACAAAAACAAACAACAATTTGTGTTGGGATTTACATATAAGTTGGCGAGTAAGAAATAGAAAAGAGGGTAAAATGCGATAATATATATATATATATATATAATGAATGTGAAATCATGGATGATACAGCCCTCCTTATACAGGAAAAAATACTGTTAGAGCTAAGCAAGGGGCCTCACAGATCCAGGATTACCCTGACCACCAAAGACACGAGCCCTCTTCCAATTGTTACTCTTTAGACTATAGGCTCTTGTTTAAAGTGGGGCCATTCACTCTAACCGTTCTTCTCACAGTTGGCCATCTTTTCACAAGTTCAATGGAAAGTAACACTTTTCTCTCCACTTTCACTTTCCCTTCTATGAAGAACGTAAGATATGCGGATGAGAACTTAAGCGAAGAGGAAAGTGTCTTTCCACAATCCTCTCAGCCTTGTTCACCACACAACCTCTTTCGCCATGGTCAGTAGATAATGGAACACCGGTGTTTGGGTAATCCTCACTATAGATTCTACTGACACATGGATTCATCCAATACGCGATAACAGCTGTTCGACATTATTCCGCAAGTCAGAAAATACTGGGACAGTGTACGAATGCATGTAAAAAGGTTCGCGCTCTGCGCAAATCTCGGTTAGTCCCTCCTGACAGCGCTTCCATATCTGCCCACCAGAAACTACCAAGTAAGCATTCTTAGAAAAGGTACTGATCCTGTCGTCCGCTTTAATGACGCAACTAGAAAAGCAATTGACCACCTCATCTCTGAATGCATCATGTTAAGCTCAAATGAGCCTACTAATCACCACTGTCGACTTGGTCAGAATTTGCAATGGATCATATACTGTGGGATTGGTCTCCTTTTTTATAAGAACCGATGGGAACATAAATCTGCTAAGTTAAAAGAAAACAAAGATATCACCATTGTTTGGGACTTTACAACTGAAACTAATCGAGCTACTCAGGTCAATAGACCTGGTATTGTGGTAAAAATGATGTTGACAAACATGCCTGCTCACAGATATGTAAATTTAAACAAGCAGCAACACATCTTTAAAATACATTTGAATAGTTAAGTAAATACAAAGATCTTGAAATAGAAGTTTCAAAAAGCTATTATCTAAGAACAAAAACTCTGTCAGTGATCATTAGGAGCAATCTTAAACCCTATGGCCAAATATCAAAATATCAAAGTATCAGAATATCAGAACTACAAAAAAATGTTCTCCTGGGTCTCCTTTCCCTACAATATGTTATTGCTTATAAATAAAACTCAGTAAAACATCGAAATTGCTGTTATCTGAGGTCTCTGAGGTGAGACTTGGAATAGCTTATATAAAACAAAGGGTAATTATATCGATTCCTGTGCTCAACTGATATTTATTTTATCGACCCCGAGAGGATGTAAGATAGAGCCGACCTCAGCGGTATTTGATCTCAGAACGTAAAGTCGGTCGAAATGTTGCTAAGCATTTTGTCCGGCACCGTAATGACTCTGCCAGCTTACCGATTTAGAACCACCACCACCACCACCACCACCAACAACAACAACAACAACAACAACAACAACATCCTTTCTACTCTAGGAATAAGGCTTCAAAATTTTTTTGAGTAGAAGGCTTGTCGATTATATTGATCCCACTAATCAAGTGATATTCATTTAATCAACCTCAAAATGACGAGAGTCGTCTTCGTCAAAATTTGAACTCAAAATATAAAGTCGGAAGAAATACCGCTTATCGTTTTATCCGAAGAGGTAATGACTCTGCCATCTCGTCGGCTTAATAATAATGATGATAATAATAAAAATAAGCTAGAAATAAATAGTAAAGCACAGGAAATCAACAACACACATAGACAACAAAAATGCTCTGTGGATAAATAGGGAAAAGAAAAGGAAGTACAAAACAGCACTACAAATATGGCCCACCATCACAGGCCAAGAAATCACTGACACACTGTGGAGTACCAGCATGTGGAGAACTCCAGGGATAAACAAGGTCCCCAACTTCGGGTCTTTACCTTTTGAACAGCACATCGAGAAATTATTTTTTTGAAATTAAACACTTTCAAACTTCGGACACTGGTAGAATGTGTCATATAAAACATCATTTACTCTAAGTGCTGTTAAGAAAAGTTTGTATTTCCAAAGTTATTTCGTGTTAAAGTTGTCGTATTTCGGTAATTTCAACCGACCAATGACGTGTATTCAGCTGAATAAAATTACTGCTGTTGTTTGTCAACAACAACTTCTGGTGGTGTATATTTCGTTTGTAACTGTTATTTATGACGTATTTAATCTCACTTACATTTGTATGAATAAACGAGTGTATCTGAAGCATGTTTACTTCATGACACCACCACAATCGTTCGTGCATTTCCACTGGTTTTAGTTTTTTTTTCCTGTTTTTCAGCTACTATTTTCGGAAAGACATTTTTGCCCCCTTGCCCCTACCAATCCAATTTCTTCATTTTTCACATTTTTTCGTAACTCTAACCCTAAAATCCCAATCCTAACCCTAACCCTAAAACCCCAACCCTAACCCTAACGCTAACCCTAAAACCTTAACCTTAAGCCTAACCCTAAAACCCCAACCCTAACTCTAACTCTAAAACCCTGACCCTAATCCTAAAACCCTAACCCTAACCCTAAAACCCTAACCCTAACCCTAACTCTAACCCTAACTCTAAAACCCTATCCCTAACCCAAAAACCCTAACCCTGACCCTAAAACGCTAACATTAACCCTAACCCTAAAACCGTAACCCTAACTCTAAAACCCTATCCCTAACCCTAAAACCTAACCCTGACCCTAAAACCCTAAGCCTAACCCTGACTCTGAAACCCGAACCCCTACCATAACCCTGAAACCCTAAAGCTAAAACCAGTACAAACGCACGAACGATGTCCTAAATAACAGTGACAAACGAAATATACACCGCCGATAGTTGTTGTTGATAAACAACAGCAGTAATTTTATTCAGCTGAATACATGTCATTGATTGGTCGAAATTACCGAAATACGACAACTTTAACACTAAATAACTTTGAAAATATAAACTTTTCTCAACAGCACTAAGACTAAAAGATGTTTTATATGACACATTCTACTAGTGTACGAAGTTTGAAAGTGTTTAGTTACAAAAAATTAATCTCTCGATGTGCCATTCAAAGGGAAAAGATCCCCAGCTTCTGTCTGAAACACATCAACTGTACCCACACCCATATAGCGGCAGCATTTAATTTATTAATAAGCCAACCAGAATCAACACCAAACTAGATGCTGAAAGGACAAAGCACACTAATTCCCCAAAATAAATTCACCTTGCAACTACAAAATTATAGGCCAATAACATGTCTATCAATATTCTACAAAACCCTCACATCAGTCATCTATAATACCTGACTCAACATAACACGTTATATTTTCTATCGGTAATTAAAAGAGCAGAGTAAAGCAGTTCTCTTCAAAACCTACCATCACTCTCATTAACCATAGTAGCAGTAACTCGCCCTGCTCTAATTACATATTCACTCCATTCAACTGGGCCGTAAATGAGTGACCTTGCAACGGACTTGTGCCGGTTCTGTTAGAATGTGATCTCGTTCGCTTACATGTCATGGAAATTGGGGAACCTAGGACTCAAGATAATAATTCTTAGGTGATGATAACGAAGATAATGTGGATGTTTAACATGTTTATGCATTTTTGGCTCAATTTTTAATATTGAAGTAACGTAAGTCGGCGAGCTGGCAGAATCATTAACACATAGGCAAAATGCATCGTGGCATTTCGTCCGGCTTTACGTTCTGAGTTCAAATTCCGCCAAGGTCGTCTTTGCCTTTTATTCTTTCGGGGTCGATAAAATAAGTACTACTTTGAGTGTCGATGACGTAAATAGCAGCTCAGCACTCGGGTTGGTGTAATCGACTTACCGTCACTCCCGAAATAGCTGGAATTTAAAATCAATATCTTGTTTTCTTATGCTGAGACTGATAAGAATCCGTATCCTCTTAACCATTTGTATGATTTATTAAGTTCTAATCTTCTTGTTTTAGTATCTGGAACCAATTAAGTTTCTCAGTCATTTTATTCTTAGTAGTAGTATTGTTATTGTTTGCTATCACTGCACACTTAAATGCAGCTCTATATCTCTTGGATATAAATCATTTTCGTAGTCGTTTGCGTTGTCATATTGAATGTAATCCATGCAATGTTTGATGCAGTTCTAGTTCGTAGTTCCTGTATGGTGCATCTTTAAGTTTTAATCTTTTAGGTATGTATTTCTCTGCACTCATCTATTGTTATGATAGCCTATTCTGTTTTCAGTACTTACTGAGTATGTATAATTCCAAGATTTTTATAATATTAATCATCACAAAATTTCAAAGACTTTTATGCAGTTTTCTACAGTAATACTCAAATGCAACTATGTTCCTAGTTTGTGTATATAGAATACCGTAGATAGTTTAGAATTGTCTTCGTATATGATAATAAATTTCATTTGTTCAAGGGTTTCTTTATTATTTCTAGCATTCTTTTCTTTTACCACCTGTTATGTAGCCTACGTGCTGTATGAATTGTGTTATATTGGTCGTTGGCTTGCATTTGTGTTTTGTATTTACTTTGAAAATGATGATATGATACTGTGGAGCGTTAATTATGTCGTGTATGTGGTAAGCTATGGTATACTGATGGGTTGCAACTATGGATGTGAAATATGCCAGATGTTTTTAGAGCATTCCATATAGATTAAAACTAGATTAGAGTGATAAAACTCTTTATTTTCAAGTGATTTATATGAAATGAATTATGTTGAGTTTGAATAAGTTATGTTATTTTACCATCATTACTACTATTTGTTACTTTACCATATTCAATAATATATTATTTGATAGAGTAAGCATATGTAGTATCTTATTTTTTCATTGAGTTATTCATTTTTCTTTTTTCGGCGTATATGTTTATCTATATTTTTTGGTTAGAGTATGAGAAGCAAATCCTGTAAAATAATATTGATGCTTCATTATATATATAGTAAATATTGAACTTGAAAATAGACAATATATGTATATGTACATAAACATATCGATGATATTACGGTATCAAACTCAGTGATAAAGGTAACACATAAGTCTCTCATATAGATTGTAACTACTGATAGATAACTGCATTTAAAAAGATCAAAATATTATTCCACAAGTAAACAATTGGTTGAGAGAAGGGGAGAAGTGAGAGGAAATGGAGAGAGAGAGAATTTATTTTTCTTTCATAATTCAAATTTTCATATTAAGAATCAATAACATTTGCACATGAAACACACTATCTCTCCGTAAGATATCTAGGAGGCACGGATACGATTCCCCGAATGTGGTAAACTACTTCCGGTGAGAAATTGCCGGGCCCATGGAACCAGGGCGGTCAAACCAACACTTTCCATAGAAGAAACGCTAAACATGCAACAGCTTGTATATCACTCACAGCAATACTTTCTGTTATTCTTCTGTCGATCAAATGTAATGCATCTAAATTATTGGAGCCAATATAATTAATCCACAGCTTCCTTCAGCCAATGCCGGTGAGGAATACATATGTGTTGTACTACGTCCTTTTATATCTAAGATTGAAATCTCATTATTGCTTGCTGAGCCATTGCTGTTGGATTAAATTCATACTAACTGTCATTAATTACATGCAGCTATTTGTCACTTTTTCCTATTTCATATAACAACTGGTTAATCTTCTTTTTTTCTATCTCAGGATGTTTTCTTGTTACTTGCATTACTTTTATATTCTTCTTTACTTGATATTTTATAGTCTTGTATCTTTTTTATCGCTTAGTCACTTTGAAGAAGGGCATCGGTCATGATAATTTTTTGTTAGTATTTCGGGGACCGCTAGAACATAGGTATCCTCAAACGGGGGACATGACTCAAAAGTGTGCTGGAAAACAAACTTCATTAAAGGCACCCAAATATCATCTATTGAGGATTATACAGGGGACGTGTTGCAGTCGTGGCCAAAAGCTTGAAACATAGGTATGAAAATTAGAATTTTTATATTAAATGCTCTAATATATGCGTTGTATACATTTGAATCGAATGGAACTGGGGCATTTTAATTTTTAATATGTTCCGAACTTTTGGTCACGACTGTAAGTCTAATATTCATGAACTCAGAACGCAAAGAGCCTAACTAACTATCATGAGACATCTTGTCAAGCAGTCTAAAAGGTCTGCTAGTTATTTGTCATTAACCGATACAATATTTTATCGATCTCGAAATGTTGGATAGGAAATTCAGTGGACTTGATTTCTGAATGCAGTGAAACGGGACAAATACCACAGAGGATTCTAACGACCCTATACTCACTCTGACATTCTGCCGTCTAGAACGGTGTATTTACAATATGTCTCATAATACAATACTTCTATAATTTAATTATCTTGTTTAACATAATATTCTGAGTAAATTTTTGCGTTGTGTATTTAATGCAGTAATTATCTGTCCCGTTCTCTTAAATAGATTGATCGATTCCCCTAAAATTCCTTTGAGAATATTATAATTGTATTAACTGGAATATCCTCGGTTTTAACAACTCATTAACAATTGATTTCAGTTTTAATATTAAATTAGTGTCTTTGTAATATTATTTCCTAAACTTTGCTTTCATTTCTGTGAGTTTTACTCATTTTGCTACATTAATGTTTAAATAATGGTGTATTTTTAGTTTAATTCTCTTATGTGTGATTATTTAACTCTTATGTTAATGACTCTCATAAAATATTTTCCTCTTTCAAAATACGCAAATTAACTTTGTCAAAGTTGTTTTGAGTATTTTGTCTTATACATTTCGTCCCAACTTCTAAACTGAATCTATCAAATGTGTGCAAAAACTGGCTTTCCAGTTAACATCCTAGTTTTCATTTGTGGTGTACTGCTGAAATCGCACATAAATAAATACATAAAGAAATAGTTAAGATCATGCTGTAATTATCTGTAGTATATATCCAGCCTGAGTTAGTATGCTGGGTGACAGTATTTGTCTTAGACAAACAGTCGAGAGATGTTAAGTTCTTAGAACTCCTATTTTTGCTAGGATTTATAAAATAGTTTACCGAATGTAAAACTGTTATTGGCGGTACTGTATACATGGCCAGTAAATTCTAGAATTTATAAATGAGATTCAATATTGAAAGCCTTCTGGCAAACAATCCTTCATATGGAGTCCTATTATACTATTTCATTACGGCTTTGTTCAAAGATATCTTGCTTTTAGTATTTTCCCGATAGCAATCCATTCACAGTCTGCAATTTGCTCCCATAAGCTTATGATTTATCTTCCTGTTGGCGCTTTAGTGCTTCTTAATTTTAAAAATAAACTGGAGAAGGAGATCGTTAGTTTGTATTGTTTATAGAAGTGTCGGGAATTTTTGTTATGATGGATTCTTTGCTATTTAAGATTACATGCTCTAGGAGTTTTTGTTGATTTGTTTCTATATTATTTGCTCCACATAAAGTTTTTGTTTTATTTGTGTACTTTAGCTGTCAAAATCATTAAAGAATACGAGACTGTTCTCTGTATGATTATGCTTCTCTGTATGATTATTTTCCAGTGTGTTATCTTAGGTCCAGCTATTATCGCATAAGAGCTGTTGTTGATAAGGTACCATCTTTTCTTAACCGTTGCAAGTGCTACAAGGTAAATTTGAATTAAAGTACTACATAATTTAAACTAAAATTAAATTTAAATTAAAGAACTACATAACAATATTTATCATAGATATTTCAGTCTTAGCTTTTGTCATGTTCCATGCCATCTGTATTTTCATTAGTGTATTTCTGGTTCGAGGCTAACAGACCAGATATAGTTATCAGAAATCACCAACAAAAAACATGCCTTCTAATCGATGGATCAATAGCAACAGAAGACGTATCTCTAAAAGAAACGGAGAAACTCTCAAAATACAAAGATCTGGCGATAAAGGTAACACGAATGTAGGGGCCTAAAAACAGACAAAGCCCCCATAGCAATAGGTGCATAATGAATTGATTAAAAAACTTTCAGACGAATACATCACTAAAACACCAAGACGTACGAATATATAACATACAGAAAATAGCACTACTAGGCATCGCACACTTCTTACATAAAGCACTTTCAATATAGTGAAAATACGAGGACCATACAAGCCACAAACACATGCTCAAAGGCCCACAGACATGCGCTCATTAGTTCAGTGAAAAGACATGTTAAAAATAAGACTATTGAATAATAATAATAATAATAATAATAATAATAATAATAATAATAATAATAATAATAATAATAATAATAATAAAAACCAACATCAACTTCTAACTTGTCTCTTGAGGTCTCTTGGTAAAACTTGGAGCCAATTTGTACAAGTGCAAAGCAAAAGTCAAACAAAATAATAATAATAATAAATACCCTGATGCAGTACCAGGCAGTGGCTCTCATAGCTTCTGATCTTAACTTATTGGAATTGTTATCATGTATATTGTTTTGTCTTGGTATAAATGATGGGCTACAGCAAATATTCTGCTCAATATCAGATTTGCTTCTCAGCTGTTTCACCTTAATCAGTTGAGCATGTCCCTTAGTTACTGACGATATGTGCATCTCTGATCACGAGCAGAAGTTTCAATTTGCTTAATCAAGTCTCTAGTCGATAATGCGATCCCTGCTAGGGACTATATCTTGTCTCTCTTTAGGTAGATTATTTGGCACTTCTTGAGTCCAAATTCCATTCTAATATCAATTCTAAAACAGTGGACCGTGTTCACCAAGGAACTCACTTGGGTCTCTTCTTTGCCACATAGTTTCAAATTATCCATGAAGAGGAGGTAGTTGATCGTTAGGGATTTTTCCTTCAGTTGGTACCCCAGGTTCATTTTCCTGAGTACCAAGGTCAGGGGTATCACGCAGAGAACGGAAAGCAACAGAGATAGGCTGTCATCCTGGACAATCCCTCTTCTGATAACCAGGGTGCCCAAGCTTTTTCCGTAAGATGTCAGTTCAGCTTTCCATCCCACCATACTTCTCTTCAGGAAATGCGTTGCATTCCTCGCAATTTCAAACAGATCTAAGCACTCAATGATCCGCGAATGTGGAATCATATCATAAGCGATAGTCAATCCAGGTCATTTCTACATTTGTTCTCCTTCGTTTACAATTTTGTCTATGAATAATTGATCTTTCGTGCATCTCCTAGAACCTTTTTGGTCCGTCGGTATTATATCGTTCTCATCACAAAATTTATACAGTTCATCTGCAGTTCCTCCTGACAGTAACTTCCACATTAACAGGAGGTAAGGAACTTGTCTGTAAGTGTCAGTAGCATTTACCGTTGATGCAACCTTCAAGCACAAT
The DNA here is from genome assembly GCF_046866305.1 of Octopus bimaculoides. Lineage (NCBI taxonomy): Eukaryota > Metazoa > Mollusca > Cephalopoda > Octopoda > Octopodidae > Octopus > Octopus bimaculoides. The sequence goes on from NC_142929.1 coordinate 89,872,314, forward strand.
ACCATTCGTCTTTTTGTCAATCAGCCCGGGATATCCATTAGATTTCCATTAAATTGCTCTGCAATCAATTTATAGCAACTAGTGAATTTTTTATCCAAAATCTCTGCATACCATCAGGTCCTGCTGCTGTCCAATTGCTTGTCTTTTTACTCATATTTCTGATACTGTCTTCTGTGAAGTCCTCTTGCTGGGGGTAAGAAGTTGTTTGCTTCAGGCTGCAGAGCCTTTCAGCTGTAGTATTATGTTGTAATTGCTTACTCCATATCTTACCCCAGAAAAGTCGACTTTCATCAGCATCAGGGACCAAACGTTCGCGTTTGTTATCTTCATTAATCTTTTTTGGTTGGTTCTTAACAATTTGTTTTAGTGGTTTTGCTTAATCCGTTGTTCAAACTTTAGGTCTACACCATTTTTCATCACATTTACTTGATAGTTCCGGGTCAGTCAGATCTAATCTTGGGCAGCAAAGATAAAGCCTTCACTCTCTGCCTTTAGCTCTGAGCTCCGTAGTCACTGATGGGTGTGTTTCTGATCTACATCAACCTGTTTGCTAGGGGACACATATTTGCCATGTCCTCAGCTATCAGTCAATTTTTCAAACGCATTTTGCTTTGCTATTGATTTCATATTCTCTGCAACTGCAGTTGCTGCATTTCCATCATGCTGTTCAACCTGGGTATTAAGCATAATCTCACTTGAAACTATTTTGTTCTCTTTCATAACAGAAAGTAGCTTCTTACGACTTGCATTGTTTTCAACGGGCATTCAGTCGTTAGATGTTACAAAATATTTTGCCAGTTCAAGTGTAATGGTTTTGTAGGAGATTTCAGATAGGATCAATCCTCGACATCCTTGATGTCTGAGTAGGTAAAGACGATCTGCATTTGCCTTTGGGTGGTGCATCTTATTGCAAGTCGGCAGCTTACTGATTTTTGTGTCAATCTTCCTTATTTCGCTCATATTCCAGTTCAACACGTTGAAACTGTAAATAACAACTGCAAATGCTACGACATTTATAGCTAACACCTTGTTACGTGCATTTAACTCGGATTTCGGACTGCTCGAACTTTCCTTTAAAACTCTTTCCTAGTCTTCTCTTTCATACTTGCATGCTGAATACCAGAGTCCCCATCTATTCCAAAGTATTTGTAAGTTTGTTCCTGCTCGAGCTCTTTTATGACTGTGTCGACATCCAACTCCACTGAATGTGAGGTCTTCAGTTTCCCTTTCTGGAAAGTGACCTTGGCACATTTATCAAGACCAAATTCCATCCCGATGTCATCACTGAATGCTTTCACAGTACGTAGTAGTCCTTCAAGCCCATTATCGTGTTTGCCATAGAGTTTTAAGTCATCCATATAAAATAGGTGACTTATTTTCTTGTCGCCAATTTTATATCCATACCCTGTTCTGTTAAGTTCACTTGTAAGGGGTATTAGGGCTATGTAGAAAATTAAAGGTGAAAGTGAGTCACCGTGGAAAATGCCTCAGTTGATATCAATATTTTTGTGGTCAGTACTCCATTAGTGTGGTATAGCTGAAGATTCGTATTCGACATTGGTATGTGCTCAAGGAAGTTTGATATCGCAGGAGAAAATTTGAATATATCCAGCGGTATGCTGTCGAAAGCCTTTTTATAATCAATCCATGCAGAACAGATTTCTGGATTTGTTATAACAGTTCTCAAGGATCATGTGATTGATAAAGAGTTGGTCTTTGCATCTATATGAGCCTCGCTGGCACCCCTTTTTTTCAATGGGAAAAATATCGTTCTGTTCTATAATTTTGTATGTTTTTTCCACGAGGATGGACATTGCAAATTTATACGTGGTAGATAGACCTGTTATGGGTCTATAGTTTTGTGGAAGTTAGGTTTCATTATTCTTCGGGAGTAGGTAATACCCCTTAGTAACCAATCAGGTGGTATGATAGATTCTCTATATTTTTATTATTATTATTATAATTATTATTATTATTATAATTATTATTATTATTATTATAATTATTATTCTTGTTGTTGTTGTTGTTGTTGTTGTTGCTATTTTTATTATTATTATTGTTTTTCAGTAGTCTTATTTGTATCACTTGCTTTCACTGCACTACCGAGCGCAGATCCCTGTGCCTGAGGTATGTGCAGTTGTTTGCTGTGATGCTCTTATGGTTACTGTATTGAAAGTATTTTACGTAGGATGTGTGCGGTGCCTAGTAGTGCTATTTTCTGTACGTTATATACTATTGTTAGTCCTGGTGTTTTTGCTATGTATTTGTCTGAATATTTTTTTTATAATACCTAATGCACCTACTATGATAGGAATTGTTTCTGTTTTTAGACTCCACGTTCGAGTTACCTCTATTTCCACGTCTTTGTGCTTTGAAAGTTTCTCCATTTCTTTCCGGTACTGATAAATCGATTAGAAGGCATTTCTTTCTTGATGATCTCTGAGAACTATATATGACATATTGGCCTTAATTTCTTTCTCTCTGTGTATTGGCATATCCTATAATGTGGTTGCTTTTTCACTTTCTGTTACCTTTACTGGCATGTGCCTATACGATCTTTTTTCTGTTGTTATTCCATAGTGTTGGCATAGCTTCCAGCGTATATAGACCCCAACACTGTCTTGTTTGAATATATTCCTTCTTAGTCAGGATTGAGCAGCCAGAAACAACATGATTTATTGTTTCTTGTCCATCAACACATAGTCTGCAGTTACGTGTCTTTCTTTTCGTTATATGAATTCGATAATTTCTGCTGAGTCGGCTTTAGTTTTGTGCTGCAATTAAAATTCCTTCAGTCTCCGCTGTGAGTCTTGAGCTTTTCAGCTATTGTTGGAATTTTCCTTTCTATTTCTTTTGTGTTTGGTCTAACCCAGTATTTACCATAAAAGGGCTTTTCTTGGCATCGTTTTATCATTATATAGTTCCAGTTTTAGCCTGGCTTTCAGTTGTTTTATAACTTTTTGTTGTTTCTTCTTCTTCTTCTTCTTCTTCTTCTTCTTCTTCTTCTTCTTCTTCTTCTTCTTCTTCTTCTTCTTCTTCTTCTTCTTCTTCTTCTTCTTCTTAATAATAATAATAATAATAATAATAATAATAATGATAATAATAATAATAATAATAATAATGATAATAATAATAATAATAATAATAATAATAATAATAATAATAATGATAATAATAATAATAATAATAATTATTATTATTATGTTGTTTTTTTCTTCTTTCTTCAAATTTTCTTCCATTTCTCACCGAGTGTTTTCCGTACACCTAGGGCAGAGAAGCTCATTGTATGCATTCCCAGTTTACACACGCAAATTCACAGGTAACATAAGTATTTTAATAAATAAATAAATAAATAAATTCATGAATGAATGTTGTTTTCACAGCGATAATGCTCTTCTCAGTAAATGAGTCGTTCCAGTTAACACGATTTTTTGCACTTCCTGTAGGGATGGTAAGACTGGTATCATTTTCAAATAGGTTTCAGTACCTTTTTCTTATCATTCCTAGAGATCCTACAATCACTTGTACAGTAGTCGCCTTGAGATACCACATTTTTTTCAATTTCTATTAGCAAGTCTTTTTATTGACTGATCTTGTCTTAATTTTTCCTCTACTATCTCACTGACATCCTGCCTTTACATTTCTTTATACTAAACAGAGGGGATTAAAACAGCATGAATACTGATTTCAAATTTTAACACCAGGCCAGCAATTTCGTTGGAGGTAGTAAGTCGATTACATCAACTCCAGTGCTCAACTGATACTTACTTCATCGATCTCAAAAGGCTGAAAAAGCAAAGTTAATCTCAGTGGAATTTGAACTCAAACCGTAAAGACGGACAAAACGCTTCTAGGCATTTTGCCCAGCCTGCTAACGATTCTGCAAACTCGCTACCTTAGGCATATCGTAAATATTAAAGGGGATAATTAGTTTCCTAAGAAAATTCCTCTCTTGATATTGACTTTCCCTAAGGATATATCAGCTGAATTAACGATCTACCTTTCATTTCTTCACGCTATAGCTAATTAATTCTCTTATGCTGTCTGCCATACTGAATATACTTAAACATGCACTTATCCATGAGTGTGGAATCATGTCATATGCTTTCTTATAAGCTATCCATGTTATTGTTAATTTTTCTTTTTTAGGTTTCACTTCATTTAGAACTGCTTGTCTATGCATAATACCTCATGCGTTCATCTAGCCTTCTTCCAGCAACCTTTCTTTTCTTGAGGTAAATTACCGCTGTCAAGATGCTTCAGAAATACTTTCTGAGAGCATTCCTCTTAACAGCTTCCAAAGTAAAGTCAAGCAAGTCATTGGTCTATAATCAGTAGCTATATTGCCCTTGCTTTTGTTTTTTAATATATAGTACTTTTCTCCCTCTAGTCATTCAACTAGTCATCTATACCTCAGTATCCCATGTAATTTTCTAAATTTCTGTAGTCAATACTGATGAACTAAATCTGGTTTTGGGCCCTTCCAATTCGGTATTCTTCCTAACACTTTGCAATAAGTTTTAGATCTGGCTGCTTCTCACAAACTACTTCTTTCTACACTTTCTTTAACTATGCTGCATCCCAAATATCTCAAACATTACTCCAGAAATTTCTAGCTGCTTTTCCATTTGGTTTATCTTCAGTACTTTCTACACAATTTATATATCGATAAAATCTTCTCTGCTCTGTTTCAAACAATCTGTGCTGTTAATACTGGTCTATACTTTTCTTATATCTGGAAAGCTCATTTGCTATTGCTATGATACGCTGTTTCAGGTCTTCCATGAGTGCTCCAGATCCTCGCTCCTCGAGGAAGCATGCCGAACGTAGTGCTTAGCGGCATTTTTTCCGGTTCTTTACTTGGAGTTCATATTCTGCCGAAGCCTTCTTTCGTTTTCATCATTTGGAGGTCGATAAAATAAATACCAGTCAGAGCACTGGGGTCAATATAATCTTGCCCCGTCAACATGACGTTGGTGGCAGTGTTTCCAAAATATGAAACCTTTATTATTGTTGTTCTTGTCAGTGTGTACAAATATGTTTCTTCTCGCTCATGTCACTGTTTGGAATGTAGGTCGTTCCAGGATTTTTCCGGCTAATTTTTTTATGTAATGTTTTATGTTTTTTAGAATGTTTTCACAAAACAGGTTTTATTTCATTGGTTTTGGCAAATGAATAAACAAGTAAACAAATAAATAAACACCTGTTTTGGACATTTGTTTGGCTTCGTTAAACTACATTTGCAATAGCTTCGAGCAAAAGTGTAACGCCAAATAAAATGAAAATATTGATTTTGAATATTTGGAAGCACTAAAATTTCAAGCGTGATCTACCAGATTCTCCCTAATTATATAAATGGAAATTTATGCCTTTTCACAGAGAAGGAATAATTTCTCTGTGGCATTCTTCGGGACGACATAAATAACAACTGCATGGACACACACGCAAACACACACACACACCCTATGCACACACTCTAACACACGTACGCACGCGTTCACACACGCACACACACACACACACACACATACGCACACACACACACACACACATACACACACACACACGCACACGTCTAAGAAATGTCAATGCATGAAGTTATATCTGGCCAAGTCTCTCAGTATTGCAATACTTGATATGACAGATGAAGAGAGCAATACAGGGCGTGGAAAAATTGCATTGACAAGAACTTAATCATCACTTTACCCGAGGGATGTGCGGCGATATCAACGTGAAATAGTGGACACAAAACACAAAAAGGGGCACGACATCGCTCTAAGAAATTACGAGGCAGTGATAGAAGCGTAACTCAACCACGAAGAGTCAGTGGGCACTCGACTCGGCATGTGGAGATGCAGGTCAGTGGAGTGAAACAATTTCATGGAATACTCTATGGTCGGATTCTGTGATTGCTGGGAGTAAGTTTGGTTCAGGTAGAGAATGAATGGAAGGTTGGGAGAAGCAGGGTGACCAGTCTCATTTGGAAATAGGCCAAGGAAAAGCTATCCCTGAAAGGTCGGGCACAAATAGTCAAAGTCTATATTGCTTCCGTCATTTATTATCGCATAACTTTCATGCTTTGCTTCAATCCATCTAGTTCATGTCTGGATATTTTGGAGCGCCTGCTATTCCGCCTCTTGTGAAAGAGATGCACTTCAGTCGTCAGATATTCCGCTTGTTGTCAAAAGCCGCTGCATTGCCGTGTGGACATACCGTAGATGATGGTACGTTCATAGGCTGAAGCACATCCAGTAATTCTTTGAACTTCAACAGTTTGCCTCACCTTTTGTCTAAGAGCTTTCCCATTGTTCGTCGCTCTGTCAGCACTGCAGTTATGTGGCATTAAAAGACCTACATAAGGTGCCTCACAACTGGAATATCAAACTCTGGCAAATTTCTACCACTGGGACAATGTGGAAATTCTATGATGGCCTTCTTAAGAAGTTTAGTTACGGTAAAAGCGACGACCTTCTCGGGGAAATTCTGGAGATCGATGAGGCTCAACTGACTGGTCTATTTTGTGGAGGACTTTAGAGCCGTAAAATATGGAGTGTTTCCACAAATCTCCAACCCGGCAGTGCTAACACGAGACATTGTCATTTGGGGACAAACTATACAGTCATGGTGGTATCGTCAGACGAGCATATCTAAGGTGCATGTAGAGTGACGAAAACGTTCTGTACTCATTCGTCGTGTGCTCGAGCATGGTTCATTTTTGGAGACGCTACATTCATCCATCTTTTACGGATATACTGGTAGGTGGGGAAGTAAAATACCCTCTTCCATCAATTTCCTTTCCAGGTGGAACTTGAAAAGTCGATGAAGCATCGGGTGTAAAGTATGTGTCTATCTTGAGTCCGTTCAGTCGCTTCCACACAAAACCTCTTTTGCCATGGCCGCCGGACAGAGGAGAATTGCGCCCACTTTCGGACAAAGGAACGCAGCGAAGCTGTCTTCAGGATGGAGACACCTGATTACCTGATTCGAACTACAGGTGATAGAAGTTGTTCGAGATAATTTTGCAAGAGTTAGCAATGATCAGGAACTGTACGAATGTGTGCAGGAAGGTTTTGTCCTTCTGGGCACATCTTTAGCAGGCACGGCTGACGATACTGTCGTGCATGTGAAACTTATCCTGAATGAGCAATGTTCCTCGCTAGCAGTCCTGGCTTCAGTATTTTTGGAAATTGTCCATAGGCACCGACCCGAAATTCCTCCGGAAATGACCATCCATTTGTGTTTGATCGATCTACAGATTTTCCCTGAGAACGCCATCGCTCATATACACCACGAATTATTTATAGAAATCTTTCGCGTTTTGGTTTATCTTGTGTTTGGTTTCGTACTATGCTCGACTTTAATGCTCTCAATCTTTATTGTTTTTCATGCTTCCATTTTCATTGTTTGTATTTTTAATATGTGTTTTGTCTTCGTTCTCATTTGTATTTACGTATTCTCTCTTTTCTTTCTTTTGTAATGACGTAAAAATAAAGGAAGAAAAAAATCCGTAAAAAGATTGCGTGTCGACTTCAACAAAAACTGGACCACTGTCATTTGTCAACATCAAACAATAGACCGAAAAGAAAAAGACTAGCAACGGCAGATGTCAGCTGATGTTTTCATCTAGTGGCGAATTGACAAAGAATGGCGACAACAATTACAACAACAACAACAACGTTCTTCCTTTGAATAACGTTGTGTCTACGTCTGATATCCTTCCATTAAGCTTGCTATTTTAAACATGCAAATTAATTTCAGTTCCAGGTATCGGTAAATGCATATATTACTTGTTGACTTGTTTTAGTCATATTTTCATACAACCCAATGAAGTAACCTAATGTAATCAAAGTTAGACTGAGACATTGATGTTAATTGTATAAAAGCTATTAACTATATTCATTCTCTCACAACCGATTTCCTGCGTATTTCCAAGCTATCAACTCGTGACTAATTCTGGCTTTTTCAGTGCTTGGCTAACGTTATTGTACCGCCTTGTTCTCATTCGCATTGTACTGATAAGAATAGATATTAACATTGCTCCTCTGGTTAGTTATTGTTTTATGCTTTTCAGTTTTATTCTGTTCCCATGCATTTTGAGCCTATAAGTTGTACATAGCTCTTAAATTATGTATAGAAAAGAATATTCTGTTCATGATCTCCAAATAAATTTGCAAAAGGCAAACTTTATTTTCTACTATGTACTTCTCTTTAGTCATATCAGTAAGTATTTGATATTTCTCTACTTCTATGAACTTTCAACCACCTTTGGCACGTTGTAATGTTTCTATTATTTTGCATTACAGTAAGAGGGTTTATTCTAAATATCGTTAAGAGTTTAGTTTCATTGGTCGTAACCCCTTATTCCACGCTCGTTTTATTTCCAGATTATTAAGATTGTAATTACTTGAGTACTTAACTAGAATTTTTGTATTAATACTATTATTTCTAATTTAGTATTTCATTTAATGCTAATCTCATTCAAGTATAACATTTGCTTTTAACCTATTTGAATTCGTGCGTGCTTTGAGTTGCTTTATTCGTTTTATCCTAATTTCTATTACGAAGTATATTTCTCCATAGATATCTCTCATTTTGACATTTTGTTACGTTTTCCCTACTGAAAGTGGCCATCGCATGCAGAGGCGCTGTCATGAATAAGTGGAGGACCTCTTCACCCCTATCATATCTGTTATTTATTTTGGTGGAGCAAAACAAAACTTTTTCTTCAGCAAAGTTGACATCCCTTTTTTACCACTGTTTGAATATTTTTCAAGTCTTTTAGGTGCACCTCTAGTTAATTTATTTACAACTTCTAGAAGGTTATACTCTAAAATAATCGATTTAAAGTCAGTTGCTCACAAAAATGAACTTATTATATAGTCATTTATATCTTTTTTCGTTAAGATAGCGTTGTAATTCATATCTTCTATTCTTATAGAATTAGTGCAACGGACTGTTTTTTCGAGGTAAACATACAATGTTATGTTATGGCACCAATTTGATGTATTTGGGTTTGTTGATATATCAAGAGGTTTTGGGCGTCATCGAAATCTGGTAATGTATTTCCATAACATTCTTAATATACTTCATTCACCTGTTGCATTTTATTGCTTTATTGGTGAAAGGCTATTACATATCCTTTCTACTAAAGCTATAAGGCCAGAAAATTTACGAGAGGGAGTAGTCAATTACATGGATCCCACTGCTCGATTTGTAATTATTTCATCGATCTCGAAGGATGGAAGGCAAAGTCGACCGCGGCGAAATCTGAACACAGGAGGTAAAGACGGATGGAATGCTGCTAAGCATTTATCCCCGGTGTGGTAAAGACTTTGCCGCTCGCCACCTCAGAGAAGCTGCTACATATGTTCTTGTAATTTGTTCCTTGCTTCAGTCATTGGATTGCAGCTCTGTTGACAGCACCTTGTAGGGTTAGTCGAACAAATTGACCTCAGCAGTTAATTATTTTTATTCTTGTAAATCTGATTTATTCTATCAGCCTATTCCTTCTATCAGCCTCTTCCTTACGTACTGGAAACAAACCAACACCGATTGTCACGTCGTGTAAGAAGTAGCACTACACAAAAACATGAACACATACACAACAAGCTTCCACATGGATTCTGTCTACCAAATTCATTCATAAGGCATTGGTTCGTTGGTCTAGGGCTACAGTAGAGAACAACTGGTTAAGGTACCCTCCATTGGGGCAGAATCCGAAATCCTGCGGGTGCGAAGTGAATACAACTATCCCTGCATCTCCCAAGTTAAGTAAAAACTTTTTAAAGCGTTTATTCATCAAAATATATTCCAACATATTCTATTATTTGTTGATACCGTTGTGCCAGAAGCTCAAATCCACGCTTATATCATTTGGATGGTTTTGAAACAAAACCCCTTGCACACGTCTTCAACCTCAACCAAGTTCGGAACAAATGGTAATCTGATGGTGCAAGATGAATGGTGGAAGAGCGGTTTTTTTTAATTATTAGATACATGCGCACTTGTAGCCTATAAAGGCTAGCGTTCACAGCATAAACATTTGCTACATAACCAAAGTGCAACACACTCGAAATTTCATCAAGCATACATGACGTTCTGTTCAAACCGCGCTTACATACAACAGGATCTTCTGTTCAATTCGCGCTTGTTTGACAAGAGATTCTGAAGTCTAGTCACGTATTTATTTCTCTTATTAAGATTAAGAAAATAATCACATTTTAGTCCCCAGTTACAAATCATGGCCAAAAAATGTGCATCTCGAGGAATTGCCAGCCTTTCGTTGGTCATTGATCAATTAATGAGGAACTTCTCGACGCCACCTGTTCAAAACGCCGATCTTACAGGTGTGTCGATTGATAGTACTACTTTGTGAAGAACCACGTTCTGCCGACAGTGTACGAGTGTTTGTACTTGGGTGATGTTCAAAAACTTCAAGCAATGCCTCATCTTCCACAGCAGAAGGTCCCTCTGACTTTGCTTATCTTCGTGGTTAGTGTCACCTTTCTTTAAATATCTGAACCAGTTTTGTGACACACGTTCGTAGACATTTCCTGGGCCTTCCACATCATTAATGTTTTTGGCCGCTACACTACCACTCGGTCCTTTACTCATCAGATAGCATAACAAGGCTCTCATTGTAATTTTTTCACCACTCATTATCAAAGTAGTAAAGTAAATAATAAACAATTAACATTTATATGTTATATGTGAAAGTAAATAATAAAGAATTCAGCAACGGTTGGACAAGTTGTATCAAATTAATGATATAATCTGGAGATACAATCATCATTGAACATTCGAAAAAAGTTTTGGCTCAACCTGGTGTCTTCATAAGCCTTCGTAAACCATCAATTTCGCTCCTCCTGTAGTAATTTATATACTATTGGCAAACATGCGATAGTTAGATATTTTAAAATGAATATTAAGTAATCTTTTTACACACACACACACACACACACACACACACACACACACACACACACACACACACAGAGAGAGAGAGGCGCAAACGTGACTATGTGGTAAAAGCCGGTGTTTGTTTTTTACGTTCCCGTAATTTAGCGGTGCGACAAAAGACCTCGTTAGAATTAGGACTAGGCTTAAGAAATTAAGTTCTGGGGTCGATTTGTTCGACTAAAACCCTTCAAGGCGGTGATCTAGCATGGCTGCAGTCAAATGATTGAAGCAATTAAAAGTATAAAAGAGGGGTTGCTGAAAATTTCCTGCATTTAAGTGTTCACGAAAGGCCTGACTGGAGACCCAACCTCCGAATTGTTTTACAGGGCTTAGATAAATTGCTGGACCACTGCAATAAGTTGGTGAATCCGAGAGTGGAATATGTTGAATAAAATTATAGTTAACTGACTCTCCTGCATTTTCTTTTACCAAAAGCCAGGAACTTTACAGCAACCTCTCGTATATATGCATATATATAGAAATATTCATATTTCTAAGTTGCTCTAAAGGAGACTACGGCAGCGGTACTGGATATTAGTAGTTATCGGCGATAACTATCAATATCCAGTACCGCTGCCGTATGTCTCCTTTAGGGAGACTTAGAAATATGAATATTTCTATTTTTGAAAACCAGTGGATGTATTCCACTGAATTTAGATAAATAATCCTTCGTACAGACGGTCAGTAGCGACGCCTGCTAGGTTGCGGCTTCTCTACATTGATAAGAGGCAATACCTCGAAACTAGTCTGTACATACCAGACGAGCAAGGGGAAGCGGCTGACCTCCCCTGTTCGAAGGTAATAATGGGAACAGTTTTGTGTGTCACATAGCTAGCTAGAGGCGATAGCCTCTTGGAACTAATCAACATCAGCATTTGTCCTATTTTTTAGACTGCCATGTTGGCTTGGCGATAACTATATATATATATATATATATATATATATATATATATATATATATATATATATATATATATATATATATATATATATATATATATAGGGGGTGAGAGTCGGGCGTTCTAATAAATTTGGAAGTATTTACAAATGTAGGTGGTTGAAAATATCTGGCAAAAATCAAGTAAACTATTTCAGCGAAGTATTTAGCACTTTGAGTTCATTCATGGCAATATCGCTTCTTACTAAAACACATTTCTTCAATGCTGTTCTAGAGTCCTCTGAAATTGGTCGACTTGCTACGTCGCTGACACCATCCTTCCATCTGTTCTCCCAATACGTCACTAAATGCTTGGTGATTCAATAATCTGTTTCACTTTTTTTTTATAGTATTATTTTTAAATTGTTTTCAAAACTGTTCACAATATTTAATGAGCATTTGGATTTTTTCAATTAGCATAGTGTGTTCTCTTGGCTGAACAATTTTGTTTTTATTTTAATCATTATTATCATTATTATTATTATTATTATTATTATTATTATTATTATTATTATTATTATTATTATTATTATTATTATTAGTAGTAGTAGTAGTAGTAGTAGTAGTAGTAGTAGTAGTAGTAGTTATTATTGTTAGCTTGATGTCTTATTTCCTGATTTGCAATGTTTTCGAATTTAATATTTGTTATGTGTTCCTATTTAACTCTTTCATACAATATTGAAAAACCATTTGTTTATTTATCATTTCTTAAACATCCTCCACTTTTCTATACACTTGTTTGCAGTGGGGAAGCGCGTCATTTGTAGTCTTAAAAGTAAATCCGCTTTCAATTGATATTTCGATACAAATTAAGTCAATTGATTTAATATCTCAACACTGGCGTAGCCTTCTCTCCATTCCCTGTTGCAATGGACAATGTTTTCCACAATTATTCTACATATGCTTAGTCTTGCTACAAGTATTTTCTGCTCGTTGTTGTTGCATTATTTCCTCTCTAATCTCAGCTCCCAATATTTTATAAACATTAATATGAATAATGTCCTATCCAGGATTACAGATTCATTTTAAGAGATCCTTGTGTTGTCTGCATTAGACCGGAATTATTTTTTCCATTAGATATAAACACTACTACTACTACTACTACTACTGCAAAAAAGAATTGCTTCTGCATTAATCAATATGAATTCTGCTTGCCAGACACCGTACTTCGGTCTACGCTTGATCAAGAACTGCATCTCTGACAAGGAAATGAGCAGTAGAAAATTGAGTCTGACAAACGTCGACCTCAGCACATGTATACACATCATTAGTCACGGATTGCTTAGTCATCGATACAACGGCTGCCGACAACAAGTGAAGCGTATGGCCATCAGAACCCGACCCCTCTACAGGACACACATACACACATATGCATATATAAATTTACATACATTCATAGATAGAATTGTGCGTGCGTGTGCGTTTGTGTGTCCAACTTTACAGGGGTATGGCTTGAAATTTCAGTTGTCTCCCGTTGTGATTACAAAGATGTTCTGCTTAACCTTTCACATGGCGATTGTTGCGTATGATGATAATGCTTTCAAGTCTATGTAAGAGTTTCCAGATCACCACTCATATCGTATCATTTTCAAATTTATTGAGCTATTTTTATGAGTTTTAGTTTATGTATGAACAGCTCTGATACTGATAAGGGAGACAATAACGATTAATACTCTGTCTTTTGCTGCTGCCTATGTTCGTTGTTATAATTGCTAGTGTTAGCGCTGTCGTTTAGACGAACGATTTTAGTTCGATCAGCCTTGAATACGTGACCAATTCCCATTTATGGCAAATCACTCCTGCGTGGTGTATATTGGCTCTTATCATTAACGTTCCCTCAATCTCGAGATCTCAAAACTATACTTAAATGACCGTACAATCAATTTGTCTTGGACAACATAAATACAGACTTCCTATCCCTGCTCGAGGAAATTTCTTCGACCATATCTTCTCTGTGCCTGAATAACATGCTATTAGAACATTTAAAGATTAAAAGTTACTATCAATACTAAACATTACAATGTTTGATGGTCTACAATGATCATTTATACAAAGCAATGATTAACTAAGCTTTCTATTTAGAGTCAGAAAAAACCTCATCTCTCTATTATTGCTTATGCAAAGACCAGCTATAAGCTAGAAATGAATCAATTGTTGAAGTAATCGTTCGGTAAATCAATCAATCAGTTAGGTTTGTCAGTCTTTGCATGTAAAGTACTGGAAACATGTAAAGTACTGGAAACCTCAAAAGGGGGAAATAAATATTCGTACATGTCAAAATTCATTATTTATTTAATTTCTAATGAACATAAATGGAATATACCAATACTATATTTGCATAGACATGCATAAACCAAGAATATGCCAAAGAAACTAATAAATTATAGTAACTAATGAATTTATATACAATTACAAATATTTAGGGGTAAAAAAAGTATTCGTACAGAATAAATTTATGAGTTTCTATGTCACAAAATACTGTTAAAATAATTCTTTTTTACTAGAACTTTGTCGTTTGTTCCAATAATGGAACAGTGGTCATATTTAAGTGTCAAAACGCTAGCTTCTTCATTCAGCACTGAGACAGCATAAAGTAGTGTCGTAATAATGGCGAAAAGTAAAGAACTCACAAATTCAGTGAAAAACTTAAGTATTGAAGTGGAAAGCAGGTAAACGTCACAGGAAAATATCAGAGACCCTTTGTATTCCATTTTCTACCATATCTTTATTTATTCAAAGATATAAAAAATCTGGAACTGTTGAAAACAGAATAAGATCCAGTGTACCACGCAAGATTTCCTCTAGATCTTTAAGAAAAATAAAGTGAAGTATCCAAAAAAACGCAATGATCACCAGAAAGGAGTTGCAAGAAGATTTGTTAGCTTCAAGGACTAGTGTTACACTATGAACAATCAGCAATAAACTTCATAGGAATGAACTGAAGTCATGCTATCCTAGAAAAAACTCCACAGTTGACTAAAAGGCATAGAGATGCCCGTTTAAAATGTGTTTATTAACATAAAGATAAATTCTGGGAAATTGTTCTTTGAACAGACGAGTCGAAAATTGAATTGCTTGGACGAAATTCGCGTAGCCATATTTGGAGGGAAGATGGTACCACCTATTCGCCGAAAAACACAATTCCTACAGTTAAGTTTGCAGGTGCCAACATCATTGTGTAGGGGTGTTTCTCTACAAATGGCACCTGAAATTTACATGTGATAGATGGTCGAATGAATGCACAGATGTACCAAAATATTTTGAACAATAATTTATGGGACTGTAGAAAAGCTCCAGCTTTGTGAAGGGTGGGTTTTACAATAGGATAATGACCCTAAGCACACAGCAAAGTCTACCAAAAATCGATTGTCAATCACAATATAAAATTATTAGAATGGCCAAACCAGTCACCTGACTTGAACCCCATTGAGAATTTGTGGCGTTATTTGAAAATTAAGATTCATTCAAGAGCCCCAATGTACATTCTAGATTTGAAGAAAATTTGTCAAGAAGAATGGGAAAAAATTCCTAAAGAAACATGCGAGTCATTGATTAAGAACTACAAGAAGAGATTGGTTGAAGTGGAACTGAATAATGGTTGTGCTACGAAGTATTAAATCAGAATTAATTATTTATGTTCTGTACGAATACTTTTTTTTACCTCTAAATATTTATATTTGTATATAAATTCATTAGTTACTATAATTTATTAGTTTCTTATGCATTTTCTGAGTTTATGTATGTGTATGCAAATATAGTATTGGTATATCCCATTTATGTTCATTAGAAATTAAATAAATAAAGAATTTTGACATGTACGAATATTTATTTCCCCCCACTGTATATATATATATATATATATATATATATATATATATATATATATATATATATATATATATACGTGAGTAAAAATATATACAAAAAAAAAGGGTTTTGTATGATCGTGTATAGAGGAATATATCATTTAATTTAATTTAAAAGAGTTCCAACTCTGTCTGTTTTTTATGTTTTTTATTTATATTCTTGTAAAATTTATGTGGGATATAGAATATGGAATATATAATATATAATATAAAAAAGGATGGATGGTACAATGAAATGAAGTATTGAATGTCTTATTGAATATATGGAATACGTCTTATTGAATATATGAAATATTGAGTGTTCAATATAAAGGATTAAATATATAAATATATAAAGGCGAATACGTATTTTCTATACCTTGTGGTATTTCATCATGGCCGGTATGACAGACTGTAACAGACTATAATAGACTGGCTGGTTTTCTGTCTTTTATACCTATTCCTTTGGACAGCAGCAGTATGTGTTTGGCTATGTTTAGAGTTGATGCCAAGTTTATTTTTAGAAATGATGACATTTGGTAGATCTTTGTGTTTTGGTTATAGGGATAATATTTTTGAACCCCAAGTAGGATAAATTTAATCATTGTTTGTTAAGAGTAAGTTTGAATTTCTTAATAAAGTCCTTTCCTTTGCCTTTTCTCTCAATTTCATTCCGGTTGTAAAGTTTATGGAATGGAAATATAATAAAAGTTTGATGACCACATGTTGCCAGATGGTTACTCAGTGGTATTTGGCGGACTTCTGGGTTTTTAATCTGTTGTCGATGCACCCGTGAGCGTTCCGATAGTGCATTACCTGTCTGGCCAACGTACAGTTCTTCACAATTAGGGCATTTGATGCAGTAGATTAGATTTCTACTTTTGCAGTTCATGTTCGCATTGGTGAATATTTTCCCTGCTTTTGTGTTCATATATGGGCCGGTATGAATTGATCGGCATGTACCGCATCGGCTATCATTGCATTTGGATACAGTGAATGCTTGATTTTTGTTGCTGAGGTCAAACCTTGCCTTTGTTAATAGTTTTTTCAAGTTTTTAGGTTGTCTCTTACTGAGAGTTATATTTTGATCTGTAATGATATTTCTCAATTCCTTACTTTGTGCGAGGATCGGTAAGTTCGCTTTGGTGATATTAAAGATGTTCTGGTGGCATGGATTTTGTGTCACTATAAATGGAATGATCTTTTCCTGTTTGTCTCTTCTTTGTGGTGTCCTCAGTTGTTGTATGGGTATTTTCGAAGCCCGCTGAATACCATTTTCTATGAGTAGTGATGGGTATTTTTGTTTTAGCAGAAATTCTTTCAGTTCCATCAGGCGCTGATTTCTGGTTTCTATATCCTCTACAATAGTACATATTCTCCTGGCTAGGCAGTATGGAATGTTGCGTTTTGTATGGGGTGGATGGCACGATTTAAAGTTCAAGTATTGGTGTGTGTCTGTGGGCTTGTAATATATATCTGTGGTAATGACGGTGTCCCTTTTAGCTACCATTATATCTAGAAATGGTAATTTGCTACTGCTCATCTCCTTTGTAAATTGGATGGATGGGTGTAGGTTGTTCAGGAGGGTGTTGAATTCTTCCACAGTGCTTTGAGGTTTGGTCCAGATTATAAAGCAATCGTCCAGGTATCTCTTCCATGCTTTTTCTATAAGCTTCCTAAATTCGGTGTTATATCTCTCTTCTATTTCCTGGTAGAGTCTTTGTTCAAAGTAACCCATCACCAAGTTCGCATAAACTGGAGCAAACCTCGTTCCCATAGCCGTGCCTTTAATTTGGATATAGTTCTTTCCACTGAAGAAGAAAGTATTATTTTCCAGGATAAGTCTCACTGATTCTAGTATAAATGTCACCGTGAATCTGTTGGGAATTGCTTCCCTGTGTTTGTCTACCCAGTATTCCACCACCTTTATTCCTAAATAATGTGGGATATTTGTGTATAGGCTTACTACATCAAAGCTCAGTAGGATTGAATTTGTTTCAGTGGTTTTGGGAAGATGGGATAAAAAATTGATGTCATCCCGAATGAAGCTGGGTATGTATGTACATAGTGGCTTTAAAAGAATGTCGATGAAATTGCTTAGACGGTGAGTAGGGCATACTGGGCCAGCTATAATTGGTATAAGTTTTAAATCTTTTGGATGTAGCACTTTTATGTATTCACTTCCTTGTTCTTTTACTGCCTGTTGAATATCTTCTGACTTATGTATTTTGGGTGTGTTTATTTTGGCATAATCACCCTCTCGATAAACAACAAAGCTTTCAACAAATATTCTTCGGTATTTTATTCAATGTACGCTACTCACTCTGCATATTATTTACAACCGATCACTTCTGCGCACCCTTTTATGGACATTATATGAACATTGTTAATCTGAAATGTAATGGTCCATATATTCTCGTTGCTCTTCAGCTCTAAGCTATCCTATGATATATTCTATTTAATGATTTCTCTACTATGCGCAAAAGATTATATGATAGCGTATTGATGGCACATTATATCCACTTTAATTGAGAATCAACTGATCAGCATGGCCACCTAAATATTAATATCTGGTATATTATTCTTTCATCTTGTTTAAACCCTGTCGTAAGAAATTCTTACTTCTCTGTACTTACTTTGTGGCGTTCTTATCCACAAACTGCATCTTATTTCTTTTTGACGACGTTAATGCCTCTTCGGTCCAAATTTTACAACCTGTTTACAGAAATATGCCTGTTTGATCCTAATTCCGTGCAATCAGTTCTGCATTTTCCATAAATAGTAAAATATTGATTTTATTATTTTTTCCTTTCCTAACATATCCATCTTTCCTGTAAGCAATATTCATGTTAATGATATCATACACAAAATATTAATAATGATATTATATATATATATATTGATTTTAATAATGCTTACATCTTCAAATTTTTGTTATTTCCTTTTCACTCGATTCATAATTTTTCGTAACGTATTCACGTATTTAAGCTTACAGTATTGGCATAATCATTCTGTAACAAATTTTCAAATAAATTACACGTTGAACATGAAGCTATTGATTGTCACTCTTTGTACTTTTATGTATTTTGTGAATAACATTTGAACTGATGCTATTAATCCTAGTATTTTTATGTATTCATATATAACTGTTTGTGTTTTTATATTTGCTTGTGCAAAGGTATGGTCTACAATCATCGTTGGCCTAGATTGTGATACTAATAATATTCCATTTAAAATGTTGCAAGTGGATACATGCAGGAAAACAGGAGTTCGAACGAGTTGCAGAGGGATGATGTTATAGGAAGGAAGGGGTGTGTATATTAGCAAATGCAGCACCTGGATGAATTGAATAACGGAAGGATAAACGGAAAGGATAAATTGAATAACGGAAAGATAAATGAATAACGGAAGGATAAGCGAGACGGTAGTGTCTGAGTGGAGATGGCACAAAAACATCCAGCTCAAAGAGGAACAGGGTATTGTTGCTGCAGTAGAAGAACGAGAGAGGAGACAGCAAGTCTCCTACCATTCGCTAGACCGGCCTTCCTTTCGATGTGGTCTAAGACTTCAAAGTATTCAGGAACAATACTGTTCTAGGTGCGGGTACAACGCCCTATTGTAAGTATTGCTCCCGCATCTTTGATTTGTAGAGGCTCAGTAAATATCACGGATAATTTTAGCTATTATACGGAAACCTAAGATTTGGAATGACCATGCGAGTTCTAAATTGCATATAACTAACGTGTGTGTGTGTGTGTGTGTGTGTGTGTGTGTGTGTGTGTGTGCGTGTGTGTGTGTACGTTTGTGTTTGCCTGTGTATGTTTACTGCTGAAAAAGACAAGATTCGTCAAGGACCATTGGAGGTTGATTTTGGAGGTCTCTCTTCATGAAGTCGGTGCATACTTTGTGTGTGATCTAGAATATATTTGGATGTTCTACTTCTCCTTGTTCTTATTTTTTTCATTTTTTTCATTTTTTGTCTTCTTCTTCTTCTTCTTCTTCTTCTTCTTCTTCTCCTTCTTCTTCTTCTTCTTCTTCTTCTTCTTCTTCTTCTTCTTCTTCTTCTTCTTCTTCTTCTTATTATTATTATTATTATTATTATTATTATTATTATTATTATTATTATTATTATTATTATTATTATTATTATTGATCATACTCTTAGCACCGATTATTAAAAAAAGTCTTCGATTTATTTACGTTTTACTTATTTGCCTCTTCATAATTATTTCGACTTAGTGAAAAATGCTTTGTATGGGCATATATTTCTGCTTATATGATTATATTATCTATGCGTCTCAAGTTCATTTCTTTGTCAATCTCAACATGTCCTGGAGCATCGTAGCCCACATTATTACGTACCAAATAACTTATTTATTTACTAAACATTTATGTATTGATGATTCAGTATATTATGCAGTGAACAGAGCTCCTTAGCTACTCATACAAAAACTAGTATTCAGTTTCTCTAGGGTTATATTAATTGGTTATTTGATGGCGTCCATAATATATTTGAACTGAACCTCTTAGAAAATCAATTTA
Organism: Octopus bimaculoides; assembly: GCF_046866305.1. Lineage (NCBI taxonomy): Eukaryota > Metazoa > Mollusca > Cephalopoda > Octopoda > Octopodidae > Octopus > Octopus bimaculoides. The sequence continues at coordinate 89,892,597 of NC_142929.1, forward strand.
GTTTTCTACTTGCTTGTAGATTTGATTGACCCCTCTGTTCCGAATGCAAAATTATAAATTGTCTTTGGGGGCAAAGGAAGTTGTATTCGTTTTAAGCAGAGAGTTATGTATCGTTTGTGAATCCAGTTAATCTAAAAGTTGTGTTTTTCTCGAATTTGTTTTAGAATCAAGTATATCAAGTGGTTATGAATTGGAAATAAAGAGGCAAGTAATGTAAAGTCAAAGCAAGCAATGTTACAATTCCATTTCAAGATATTACGTTCACAAAAACAATATTGTGAACTGGTAAACTGTAAGAATGAGAGTGAATAAAAGAATATGTGATAGACTACATTACTATAAACATGTTAGTTAAAATAAATGAAGAGTCAAACGCTTAGCACAATGAATAGTAAAAAAGAGCGCTTCGGAAATATACATGTAAAACCTCCTTGAGAGTTTTGTTGTATCTCATGAGGGCCATTACACCAATAATAAGCACATGTACTGGTTCGATATGACTTCTTTATTATATCATTTGTCGACTAGTTAACTATGTAACCAATTAACCGATCGATTGTTTGATTTACTTTTGGTTTGAATGTTTCATTAACCATCTGATTAATCAATTAATCATTAATAACGGCTAAAGTCCTTTTGTCGTAATTTGAAACTTCATCAATGACATACCATCTCTACTCCAAGCCAGGTCCAAGTCTGTCTACCTTTTAAAAAGTAGTATATAATTTAATGGATATCACAATTTGTTAATTGTAACATTATGGGGAACAGGCTCATCTGTGATGGCAGAGGCAACATGAATGATGAGAGCAACAGCAGCAGCAGAAAAGATACTTATTTGATGTCGAAGCAGAAATGGAAGCGAAAAATGAACAGCTTCTAAAATTGGATGCGAATTCTACAAATTAAAAACAATACACTGTAATATATATTTATCGACTTATGCTAGAAAACGACAAGATGTTCTAAACACTAGCGTTAGTCTCACGTTATCACCGTCAATAAAATTTGAAACCTTACATATTATCGGTGGATGCGAAATGATATTAAACAATACATTATTATACGCAAGTAGAACCTCTGACAAACTATACGCAAAAGTACATACGCAATAAATCTTAATAAAAGAGTATGCACACAGGAATATCATATATCATGCACACATATATACTCTCCCACCACAATATAATTATGTATATATTATATTTATTCAAACATGTACACATACATACACTCTCAAACACATACGCGCACACACGTATATGCATGTATATATGTACGTGCGTATGTATGTATGCGTGCATGGCTTTCTTTTAGGTTTATTTAAGTTCTCAAGAGAGTTCACGAGGGTCTCAAACAGGGCGACAAGACGTTCTGAGTTAAGACAGTTCCCGGTGTTTTTGAATATGTGATTGATTTGGTGGGTTGGCTGAGCTGTGACACTAATACATTAGATTTGGAGAAAATGTGTCAATTTTGACTTTTGGAGCTTTCTCTGAAAAACCTAGTATCTCTAGGTTTTTGTGTAAATATGTTGGTGATGTCTTCAACATAGCAGAGCCGACATTTTCTATCAGAACGTTGGTGTTTGGCAGTATCTTTGTCCCTATTTTTAATCACGTATTTAGTCGCTATCTCTTGTTCTTGGATAGTGAATTGTAGCCTGTGATAGGAGATGCTACTTTTCCTCTTAATGCTGTTATTCTCTAGCTTACGAGATAGGCACCCATGCATCGCTTTTTGCTAGCAGGATGCATGCTTCTCCTCGAAGCTTCTGTTCAAGTAGGCCAGTCCAGTCTCCTTGGTATCACATGAGATAATTATATACTCAGAGTACCTGCACAGTAATTCTTCTCCAACAGTGAAGATGTTGCTGCTCTAACTTTTGAGTATGCATTAGGTGTACTTACTTCTTTCTTTACTGTTCAGTAGGCGTAATGTGAGTGGTACAATGTGATATTCAAAAGCTGTTTGGACTGACCAGATTCCTTTGCTGCCATCACTTCGTCTTACATAGATCTTAATGGTGTCGCTGTAATGTGGAAGTTGCCTGTAGTGGTCAGTACCGTTCTAGTTTTGATATCCAGGCTACAGATTTCGTGAAATGCCCAGTCCGATATTCCACGTGTTGATACTAGCTCTGCTACTGCAAAATCATTCTGAGATATGGTCTTGCTAAATGCAGACAATTCTGATTTCCATAGTTTCCAGAGTGTACAGAAATACTCGTTTTATTGTGGCTTTACTCATAACACCAACGTATGCAATGTTCTCATCGATTCCGAGATACATGTAGATTTTATTAGAAATAGGGAAGAGAGACAAGCCATTGATGAACATATTGTCTCTCTGGTGGACAATCTTTCCTCGGTTGACTATCATGTACGAGCATTTATCTCCTCCAAACTCCATTTCTATGTCTCGTGAGAACGTTGCGTTGTGACTATTTCTAATTGTCTCTCGATTTTAATCATGTTATCAGAATAAAACATTAGGTCATCAAGAAAAAATATGTGAGTGACATTAATTTTATTCCTTTTTGCATATCATGTTGCATTTGCATTTTTTTAACAAGGCTGACCAGGGGTTCACTGACACTACAAACAACATGACATATAAAGTATGATCCTGGAATATGCCAGTTGACAGTTTAATTCTGTTTGTAACAATAGTTAGGGTTTTATTAGTTGTCAGTGATAGCAGTTGGAACCATATTGCAGTCTGCCTTTCAATGGCATTCACTATAGCAGCTGATAATTAGGCAAGGTGTAGTGCTACTATCATCCATAAATGAGGAACAGAATCGACATCTTGTAGTCTAGCCATAATGTTAAGAGATTACGATATTGTTCTTCTTTAAGGACAACTTTATTGAAAAACCGTTCAGTGCAGCCCCAAAATACTTTCCTACCTCCTGTCTGTTCATCATTTATCACACCATTTGTCTTACAGTAGTCTTTGAGAAGAATATTTAGACAACCTGTGTAAAGTCTGTACATAATATCCAAACATACTATACGTTTGAACCACCTAAGTCCCTTTATTCTTGGAGATAAGAGTAGTTCGTGCAACTATCAGTCAATCTGGTATATCTAGCTCAGCATTCATTGTTTTTGAAGAAGGATCGTAAGAATTTCCCCTGTAGAACGTAAGCATTTTTTGCTGGTAATCTACTATCAAATCTCTCCTAGGTGATTTTTTTATTCGGTAGATTCATAGGACCCGTCAGGAATGGAATTGTCCTGACGGTTATTGTATGTATGTATGTATGTATGTATGTATGTATGTATGTATGTATGAATGTATGCATGTATATATATATATATATATATATATATAGATATGCAGGGCAGGGAATCGTCAATTAGTAATAAAATTAATAATTAACAATTTTGCCGGGTAGCTCAGTATGAAAAAACCTTTTCGGTAAAAAACATTTATAATCATAAATATATAGGGATTGACAGTAACCTGCTTCTCCAACATACTGAGAATTCAGAAATAGCAGTCAAAGAACTACTGATTTCAAAACTACAAATTATTACTCCAGATTGATAGCGATATTTTTGATACACACAGAAAATATCGCTATGTATCAAAAATATCGCTATCAATCTGGAGTAATAATTTGTAGTTTTGAAATCAGTAGTTCTTTGACTGCTATTTCTGAATTCTCAGTATGTTGGAGAAGCAGGTTACTGTCAATCCCTATATATTTATGATTATATATATATATATATATATATATATATATATATATATATATATATATATATATATATATATATATATATTTATGCCTCCTCTAGTTTCTAATTATTATAAATCTTCCACTGAGCCGGTTTCCAACAAAGATACAAGATTCCATTTTGGGATGTAGTTAACACATTCAAATGTATACTTGGAACTTGAGAAGAGTCTTGCATATGTTTGCTGTACCACTCACAGATTGCACTTGTAATGTACGAATTAGCCGGTCGATTTCTCTTTCTGAAAATATCTGTTGATCCAGAATCTCCTTTAAGCATTTACTAACAAACCCTAGTGCCCCAATTATCGTTGGTATGAATATGAATTCATAGTCTGAAAATAGAAGCTGAAGCTTTCGAAACAGTTGTCCAGAGATATCCTCTTTTTCTTTAATTTTCAAAGAGATGTTTATATCTGCAGGGCAGCTGACCTCTATGATGGCACATACGTTTGCCCTTCTGTCCCAGACAACAATATCTGGCCTATTATGTTTACATTTAAGAGATGATTTGATGGAAATATTCCACCAGTATTCCTTGAGCTGATGTTTATGAATGCATTCCATTATAGAGGGATTTTCTAAGTTTATTTCAGGACAGTCTTTTTTGCGGATGCCATAATAACTTGTTTTAGCAATAACATCGTGTTGCGTAGGGAGGTAGCACCGTGACATTTTAGGACAGCTGCTAGTTACATGCGGAATGTCTTCCACAGAAACACGATATAGCCTACGCATGTGGTTGCCCCTTGAGATTAGAGGAGTGTCACTATCTCTCTTGGTCACCAGGTACTTTGTGGCAAGCTTCTGTCCCTGGATTGCAAATGCATAGCCTTCAAAGTGTGATGTGATGTAGTGGTCTTTTGTCAAAGAGAGGCAGCGCTTCGTGTCAATTCTACTGTCTTCTAGCTTCTGAGCAACATACCCATGCACAATGATGTTTTTGCATGCTGAGTACTTTCCATCCAGGCCTTTTCTGAGGTAAAAAAAAGCCCAGCTGTTTTGAGGCTGTATAGGAGATCATCAGAAAAGAGTGCTTCTTGAGGAGCTTACTGTCATCTAGTACAATGTTGCCATCTTCACTTTTCCGCACTGCATTTATATATTTATTTCTGCAGCTATTGCTTAGCAGGTGCTGCCTGAATGATACCATACGGTTATTCGAAAGCCGTCTGCACTGACCTCAGACCTCAGACCTCTACCACTTTCATTTCTTCTAAATTACAGCTTGTCAACATCATTGTTTCTGTGGAAGTTCTCAGTTGTTGTCGGGATTTTGCGGGTTTTTATATCTATGGAGTGGATTTCTTCTACAGAGCAATCAAATATCCCAAATGTTGGGATCAAAACTGGTATTGCAAATGCATTGTGAGATATTGTTGTATTGTAAGAGTATAGTTCCGACTGCCATATGTTCCTAAGTCTGGTGTAATATTCTCGGGTCACTCTATCTTTATTCACAGTGCCCTCATATGATACATTTTCGTCTATGTAACATTCTTTGTGTGGAATGGGAGAGATAAAGAAACCATTAATGCAAAGGTTTTGAGTTTGGGTGAGTGACGTCCCTCGTACTATAACCAAATATGAACATTTCTTTTGGCCAAATTCCATGCCTGCATCAACTGAAAATGTTATTAATTCGAGTTGTTTTTTGGCATTGTTAACACTTTTAGCATACATCTTCAGGTCGTCTACAAAGAAATTATGAGTTACATTGATATTTCTAGCAGTTGAACACTCTAGCATGTAACCATTTGTTTTCTGCAGTAGGAACGATAATGGATTCAGTGCCAAAATGAAAAGATGCATGCATGCAAATATGTATGTATGTGTGTATATGTATGTGTGTGTATATGTATGTGTGTGTGTGTGTGTGTGTGTGTATGTATGTATGCATATATGTGTGTATGTATGTGCATATCAGTTTCTTTTATCTTTTGTCTTTTACTTGGACTGCGGTCATACAGGGTCACCGCCATGAATGCATCTTTCTCTGTATTTCCATATAAGTTTCGGAAGTGTTTTGTTTCTGAAATAGTGTGTTGAATAAGATATTTCCGTATTTTCGAAGAATGATATTTGCTAATAATACGAAGCCAAACCTATCGTTGTTTATTTCCATCTTCATTAATTGATCTATTTCCTATAACATTTTCATTGACCTTAGTTCTGTTTAATATTGAAACAGCAAACATTTCATATCTGCTGACTTATCCAATTTTAATTTTGTTAACTTTTGTGGTGCGCGTGCATGTGTGTGTGAGCGTGTGTGTGTGAGCGTGTGTGTGTGAGCGTGTGTGTGTGTATGTATGTGCCCTTCCGTGCGCGCGCGTGAGTATGCGTGTCTGTGTGAATGTGTGTGCACGTACGTGCCCGCGTGTATGAATGTGTGACATTATCTTGAGAGGATCGATCGAACGTGATTCTATTTGACTGGGGTATTTTATTTTCATTTTATTTTTATTACTTAATGAGGTAAAGGCAACTAAATGGGATCTATTTTAAAACGGGGGCCACATTTTTCATTAATGTTTTACGTAGTGTTTTTGGTACGGAAAGACTTTCAAACTTCGTATACTTATCTATTTTGTGTTATAGAACAGAAAAATATTTTTGTATTCGAATTTATTTCATGTAAAAAATTGTCTTATTTCGATAATTTCAACCAATCACTGACAAGTATTCAGTTGTTTACATTTACTCCTTTGGCTGATTAAGCGATGTAAAGCGTATTTAATCTCCATACCTTCGTTTTATTTGCTTTTTTCATTTTAAATTTGCTTTAACCCTAACCCTAACCCTAGGGTTAGGGTTAATTGTTTCAGAATCGTTTGTTTATGTAGTCGGCACTTAATGTATATCGGCTGATTGTTTGAAATTACAGAAATACGACAACTTTAACATGGAATAACTTATGGATTTCTTTTTTTTTTAAGAAGACTAAGAGAAAAAAATGTTTTATATGACACATTCTACCAGTGTTCCAAGTTTCAAAGTGTTTCGTTAATGAAAAATGTGGCCCCCGTTTTAAAAAAGATCCACTAAATGCCAGAATAGTAAGCCCACCTGACAAAAATGCTTAGCGGCATTTGGTCCAGCTCTATGTTTTGAACTCAAACATAGTCAACTTTGCCGAATTCTTGATTGTTGAAATCGACTTACAATCTCGTCACAAAATTTCAGGCCTTGTGTACTATAAAAGAAAACTTACTTAACCGAGAAGGGCAGCGCTATAACAGATTTTGGAGACTAGACATCATTGTACAAGGTAGTACACAATGACAAGGTGGTAAGCTTAAACGGATCAATTGTATCACTCGTAGAGGCCACGGCAGAATTTAAACTGAGAACGGAAAAAGCCAGATTATATCTTGGTTTCAAATTTTGACTCAAGGCTAGCAAGTTTAGGCGATGGGACAAGTCGATTACATCGACCCCAGAACTCGACTGTTACTTATTTCATCGACCTCCGAGAGTCTGAAATGCAAAGTCGACTTCGGCAAAATTTAAACTCAGAACGTGGAGACAGACGAAATGCCACTAACTATTTAGTTCCGCTCGCTAACATTTCTGTTAACTTGCCGGCTTAGCCAGATTAAATATTGCAAGGCATAACGTCCGATATTCTAACAATTCAGACGAAGTCATGGCTACATTCACAATCATATATTCATCGATTCAGTCTCACTGCGTGACACCTTAAGCACGTAGTAACATTGGGCTGTGTATGCTGTGTGCCTTTGTGATTTAGCTTCTTCCCCACCTCTGAACGTTTTCGTAAGCTAACGGTTTAGCAACAGACGCCAATATGATGACCACAAGTGATACTGTACTGGTTGCTTTACTCGATTAAATCTTTCCACTTGGTGCCACATCATGACAGCATTCCAATAAATGAAATAATTAAAAGAATATAACAGAAGAAAGAAGATTCTACTTGTCTGAAGAATTACATTAGTTATTGACTCATGAGATTTGAACTCAGTTGGATATAATTTGGGAGAGCTTTGGCTGCTATTTCTAGTATATTGAACAACTATATAGAGATTCCCCTCTTAATTATTCATATACTACTTTAATCCTGATGGAGAAAACCCATTATCAAAGTCGTTACAGCCTTGACAATTCAGCACTTGTTCCACAGACACACAGCCTGCATTTTACTAATGTGTACTTTCTTCTTTAAAAAAGCTCTAAGGAAGAAACTGAAGAAGACCTAGCTGTAGTTTCTTTAAGTTCTCTCGTTGGATCGTATTTACATTGTGATATGGGTTGATGAGTATTAATTTGAGTATTACTTTTTCTTCTTTTAAATTTGATTTATATTTATTACTGCTTGATTGTTTTGAATATGACCAGGACATATGTTTGCTGTTTGAAAGACATCACAAATGGCGATACGGAATGAAGTATAACTGTCTAACGATCATAACTTGACAAATGGTATCTAAGGTATCGGAAATCAATCCTTATGCATTGTCACTCAATGGTTTCTTCTTATGTTTGTTTTACTTCACTTCTATAACGTTTCTTTACTTTTCATTTTTCGCTTGTTTGTTTAGTTTTATATAACGTCAGTGTAATTTATCTAACACACACACACACACACACACGCACACACACGCACACACACACACACACACACACACACACACACACACACACATATATATATATATTTCCTTGTCTTCATAATTTTTTTTTTTATAACATTTCTTTCTTAACTTACAATAGTTACTATATGCTTCGTCATGAGTAAGAAGTTCGCTTGCAATTATGCAGTTCCAGCTTCAGTTCCACTGCGTGTCACCTTGGGTAAATGTCTTCTGCTATAGCCTCGGGCCGGAATTCCAAATACATATAAGTGGATTTGGTAGATAGGAATTGAAAGAAAACCGTCGTATATGTATATATAAACCCGTGTGCGTGTGTCTATATTTGTGCCCGCGTCTGCCCCACCATTATCGCTTGACAACCGGTTTTGATTTGTTTACGTTCCCATAATCTGGCAGTTCGACCAAAGAGACCGATAGAATAAGTAATAGCTTTAAACAATAAGTCCTGGGTTCACTTCGTTCGACTAAAATCCTTCGAGGTGATCCAGCATGGCCGCAGTCAAATGACTGAAGCAAATAAAAAGAATAATAGGCGCAGGAGTGGCTGTGTGGCAAGTAGTATTGCTTACCGGGAGGACGTATTTTTTGTCGCTTCTTTTGTCACGTCGCTGAATGCCAGCGTCGTGAATTTTTGACGTACAACTACGGGTAAGACTTTTGTGTTTTTGGGGATTTATGTTTCTTTATTACCCACTAGGGGCCAAACAAAGAAAGGGACAAAACATCTGATTGGGGTCAGATAAAACGTATGGGGTTACAAAAATATGAAACAATTAAAAATATAATAAAATCGTAAATCGAATGTTTACAACAAACAACACACAAAACAATATAGACAGATGAAGTGGGGGACTAGGTTACGCTCCAACCCCACAAGCCCCATCCCACCACTGACACTTTCGAAGACACCTATGGTGTATTCAATTGAACTTTTTCACTCGCAACTCTCGATCGACATATTTCCATCCTGATTGAAACATTTTCTCCGACAAACACTTTCTCTCCAGTCGTATTTTTCTTTTCAAATGAAACGAAAAATATCTCACCAGACCTTGACTAGAGATGATGCTCGTGTTTATTTATATTTATGTCGAACAAGAAATCTCCACTGAATTCAATGCATTTGTCTGCCTGTGGTTGTGCTTAAAGTCTCACTTAGCGGTGAGAAGAGTGTTTTGGAGGTATCACTCCTCCAAAAATTGTGAACTCAATTTGTAAAAGTTTGTTGTTTTCAAGCCATGATTTGAAAACTACAAATAAATATTGTGAACTTTGTTTAAAAAAGAAAAGGAATTTATTGTTTTCAAACCAAGTTTTAAAAGCTAATAAATTTGAAGAAAAGTCTTCCTCTTGCTTTGAACTACACCACGTGGAACTACGCAAAGGATTTAATTTTTACTAGCAAAGTGACGACTGCTGCGGAGCCGGGATCAAATCGGGCCGGAGTACCGTTGTGGCCTGAAAATTTGTTATTCTGCCTGGAACTTTATATTTTATTTATTCTTTCTGAACTGTTATATTTCCTTTCTCCTTCTTTTATGAACTTTTTTAGTACGAACTGTTTATTTTATTTCTTCCGCTTTTTTTAACTGTTTTCTCTTTTTGCATGTTTTTAAAATTTTTCGTTGTTTAATTTTTATGTGGACATTTTTATCATGGCAGACAACATAAAGAAAAATAAGGCCACTGCTGTGGAGTGGGAGATTATCCCACCCAAGAAGTGGTTAAATGATTTCAGGGAAAGAACGGTGGTGTTACGGACCTACTCTAGGTTACTCAACACCATTACGGTCTTTCCCAAAATTGAAATAGAAAAGAGTTGGCAGAATATCTGCCAACTATTAAGTTTATGGCAAGGGGTGTAAAATACCCGACGGTTAGGTTGCTATTTGACACCCCTGAGGTGGCTCGCAAGTTTGCGCGCCAGCCCTTAGAAGGGGAAAAAATTCTGTTTCTTCCCACATACTGTGGGAAGAAATTAACTAGAGCTTGGATCTGTGGGCTGCCACCCGGTATAGAACTTGATTGGATAGAGGGGGTCTGGGTGACAGTGGAGAAAAGCTCTTAAATGTGAAAATTTTACCTACAGCTGATTGGGTTGAGGCAAAAGCGGTTTTGACCCTGTGGACCCAATCAGCCAGGGATCTGGTATTTCCGGATTTTTTGAGGATGGCCGGCCATAGATATACGGTCATTCTTGAGGGACGTAAAACCAAGTGCCACCGGTGTCTGAAGCCCGGTCATATCAAGAAAGACTGTCCCCAGGACCAGAGTGAGATCTTGGAACAGTTAAAAAAATGTTGTTCCCCCCCACTCCCCCAGTGTAGGGAGAGACGGAGGAAGTCGAGGAGGTGGAAACCTCCTCGAAAAAAGGAAAAAAGGGAAGAAGGTGGGCAACAATGGTTGCCCACCGAAAATCGTGGGGGAGGAGGAGGACCGTCCGGCAAGGGCGGAAGTACCCCCTACTCCAGTAGCCCCAAAGAAAAAGAAAAAAAACGAGGCACGGCCGGTGCTCGATAGTGCACCGCCGGCGTGTCCCGATACTCCGTTGATGGGAATTGTGCCGACAGTAGAAGCTGTGGGCTCACCCTGTGAGCAAAAGGATTGGCTAATCCTATTCCGAAAGGGAGGGGCCCTGCAGAAATTTGTGAATAAAAGGAAGCGTCGGAGAGAGGGAGTCCTCACCTGTACTAAGGATCCGGACTGGCCTCTGCAGGTGACTGCGGAGGTCGTGTCGGGTAGTCACATAAGTACGGTGGTGAATTCCTTCCCCCTCGACGAATTCAGTATTGCAAAGTGGCCCGACCCAGATCCATCGTTTTGCTTGAGGGAAGCGAAGGCTATATCTGGCGAAAAAACCTAAGAGGACGAGTGCCTCATATTGTGTAATGAAAAAACGTAAGAGGCAAATGCCTTAATTTATGACTTTTTATGTACGAGGTTCATAGCCTCAATGTGAAAATTCAATTTTAAAAAGAACAGTGTTATAGAGAAGCAAAGTTCGGCGGGCGGCTTTTGCCTTCTCTCATTATACCATCATATTTATCATCCATTTCATCTCATTAATGTTTTTGTCCAGCCCGTAGCTATTCTCTATGTACTGCCTTTATGGCAAATTGAAATGAAATAAAGTAGCTTGCTTACCAACCACATGGTTCCGGTTTCAGTCCCACTGCGTGGCACCTTGGGCAAGTGTCTTCTACTATAGCCTCGGGCCGACCAAAGCCTTGTGAGTGGATTTGGTAGACGGAAATCGAAAGAAGCCCGTCGTATATATGTATATATATATATGTATGTGTGTGTGTATGTTTGTGTGTCTGTGTTTGTCCCCCTAGCATTGCTTGACAACCGATGGTGGTGTGTTTATGTCCCCGTCACTTAATGGTTCGGCAAAAAGAGACCGATAGAATAAGTACTAGGCTTACAACAATTAAGTCCCGGGGTCGATTTGCTCGACTAAAGGCGGTGCTCCAGCATGGCCACAGTCAAACGACTGAAACGTGTAAAAGAGTAAAAGAGAGTAAAAGTGTATATATATATATATATATATATATATATATATATATATATATATATATATATTTCTTTAGAATTATTCAGACAATTGTAAAGGAATAGGGATTTAGAATCACCTCAGATAAATGAATTAAACTCTACTCATTTGGAATGGTAAATCCTTAGTTCGCTTCAATGGAATTCATGTAGTATACAGAGTATTTTAGCATACAGATTATTTTAGCAGTGATAAAGATAGAAGAGTTATACATCCTTAAAATTTAATAAAAAAACATATTCTTCATATTACATACCCACAAGGTTGTTTCTGCTCAATAAGAGCCTCAGGATCCTTTGAGTTCGTTTCACCCACCCAAATAGGAAACAACTACAATAAAGCTGTATAGGATTGTCGACCTTTGGATTTAAACATATACTACAACTAATTTGATTTAAGTCGATTAAATACACAAAACTATTATATTCAAAAGGATCCGTAAAACACTTATTCAGCTGACACATTTGACGGACTGTGATATGGAAAAATGGATTTTAATAAATAAATTTCAAAGTTGTATAGCTCTCCGTTCTTCATTATTTATTTATTCATATATATATATATATATATATATATATATATATATATATATATATATATATTATAATGCATTTATGTATGTATGTATGTATGTATGCATATATATATATATATATATATATATATATATATGTATGTATGCTACTGTTTGTGCCTTATTTGAGTTAGTGGTGTTTGTAAACGTGTAAGTGAGTTCGTGTTTTAGTTGAGCTTTCGATGCACACATTCAAGTGTATGTATCTGTTCAACTCAAAGAACCTCATATGGAGAATATTTGGAATGTTTTGCAAATTTGCACTGTGCTGCTATGATATTGGATTTGGAAAGTGTGCGTCAGATAGGATTTCTAGGTGCTTGTGTAAATTTGTAAGTACTTAGCGCAATGGACAAATGATGAGAGGTACAAATGAAAATTTGTAGTTGCGATACAAGAGCTGCAATTTGTGCATGAATTCGCCATAGATTTTCTCTTGTTTCTAAACTTTTGATGGTGCATTCGCATTCACGAAGCAGTATTCTTTCTTCTTAAAGGTGTAAATTCATGCTAGATCTAACATGCATTTAATATATTTGCAGGATAATCCTTCTTGCTCATAGCATTGCAAATAATTTTTGCAACCATATCCTTCTCAGGGCTACGGAGAATTCCCTAGACATTTTGATGCGGCTGCTGCTGATGTGGGTGATATTTTCCACGTATATATGTCTCCTCTATTTTTTTAATTAATATAAATCTTCCACTGAGGAGGGACCCGGTTTCCAACAAAGATACACGGCTCCATCTTTGGGATGTAGTTAACACAGACAAATTTACATTTGGGACTTGGGTAAAGTCTTGCATATTCTTACTGTTCCAATCACAGATTGCACTTGTAATGTACAAATTAGCAGGTCGATTTCTCATTCTGTTGATCCAGATTCTCGTTTCAGAGTTTACTAACAAACCCTAGTGCTCCAATTATCATCGGTATGAATATGAATTGATAGTCTGAAAACAGAAGCTGGAGTTTTCGAAGCAGTTGTCAATAGATATCCTCTTTTTCTTTAATTTTCAAAGAGATATTTATATCTGCACTGCAGTTGACCTCTATGATGGTACATACCTTTGCCCTTCTGTCCCAGACAACAATATCTGACCTGTTATGCTTACATTATTTGACAGACGTTTTCATGGAAATATTCCACCAGCATTGCTTGAGTTGGTGTTTATAAATGCATTCCATAACAGGGATTTTCTAAGCTTATTTCATGATAGTCTTTTTTACGGAGGGTATTGTAAATTGTTTTAGCAACAACATCGTGCCGTGTAGGGAGGTAGTACCGTGAAGACATTTTAGGACAGCTGCTAGTTACATGCGTAATATCTTCCACTGAAAGATGATATAGCCTACATATGCGGTTGCCTCTTGGGATTACAAAAGTGTCACTGTCTCTCTTGTTCACCAGGTTCGTTGTGGCAATCTCATGTTCTTGGATTCCAAACGCATCGCCTTCAAACTGTGATGTGATGTCGTGGTCTCGTGTCTAAGAGAGGCTGCGCCTCGTCACAATTTTACTGTCGTCTTCAATCTTTTAACTCTTATCCATGCATAGTCATTTTTTGTATGTTAAGTACTTTTCATCCAGATCTTCTCTGAGGTAAGAGAGCCCAAGTGTATATATGCCTGTATGTATATATGTATGTATGTATGTATACATGTGTCCATGTATGCATGTATGTATGTATGCATGTATGTACGTATGTATGTATGTATGTATGTATGTATGTATGTATGTAAGGATGGATGGATGGATGTGCGCGTTTTGAATTTTTTTCTAGGACGCTTTACAAACGGTATTGAATTGGTTGTGGCACTGTAACGCAGTGGTATAAGAAAAGAAATATTAGACAAAGTACTGCATTTAAAAGTAAGTTCAGAGATTTTCTTTTACTTCTAAAGCCTTCAAGGCTGAAATGTAGCTTGATCACAGACCATTGACTGAAACAAGTCGAATAATAAATGAATGCAAAAGAATACAGCGTATTATTTAGCAGATTGTTAGACGAAACGCTTTGCCGTTTTATCTTATGTCACTTTAAATTCCTCGTAAACAATGTCTTCTTTCAATTTACTTGTCGTCGATACAGTAAATACTAGTAGCGTTACTGATGGTAATCAAAGTTATACTGATAAAATGTCTAGTTCATACGTCTATGTTAGAATAACCATGACACAAAACAAGAACACACATTGAAAAACTAGACCGATATAGAGAGAACAGTGAACAGGCATCACAAGCCAGACAGAAGATTTTCTTATAAACATAAATTAATAATAAATTAGTGATCTGGTAGAACGGTTAGCACGTCGCGGAAAATGCTTAGTGTCACTCCGTCCGTCGTTACGTTCTGAGTTCACATTCCACCGAGGTAGACTTTGCTTTTATTCTTTCGGGGGTTCTCTCTGGGTTTACATGACACCATTACCGCTCATAACCCCTCTCTCTCTCTCTCTCTATATATATATATATATTATGCACACACAGAGAAAGAGAGAGAGAGAGAGAGATAGCTAAGTAGCTAGAGAGATAGATAAGTAGGCAGGTAGGTAGGTAGGTAGGTAGGTAGGTAAGTAGGTATGTAGGTAGATAGATAGATAGATAGATAGATAGATAGACTGATTGGTTTATTCCGATTCGGGCATACATAAATTTCCATACTCATTACCGAATTTAATGGTGATATAATCCCTCACCTGCCAGTTTTGGTTTGGTAGCAGACACAGGAGTTACATGCTTGCAACCGCAATTATACATTCAGAAGTACAAACTGAATAAAGACTGTATATAATTCAGCAGTAGTAACTTGATAGCAATCTGAAATGGTCTTCTCACACGCCACCATGACTTATATTTCCTTTTCCGATCAGATTTATAACAAATTAACTGCGTAAATTATTAGTTATATAATAATTCAATCAGATATACACAACTTCGATGAAGTTACTGATATTTTATATCTATAAACGTGTCAATATGTCTAATATATAAATGTTAGCTGTAAGTTATTAATGAGTATGTGTGTGCGTATGTGTATGCGTATGTATGTGTGTATGTTTGCGTATGTTTGTTTATTTGAGTATGTGTGCATATGTATACGTGTCTGTTTGAGTGTGTGCTTTTGTTTCTTAATTTAACCGAGACTCATATACATTTGCGAAATTACAAATATATATGCAAATATGATTTGGTAATCATTTATAATTTGTCGTGTAAGTACTGAGATTTTATAGACATATCTGCATAAATAGACACACACACACACACACACACACACACACGCACACACACACACAAACAATCTAAGTACTTAACACCCTGCTCCTGAATACACAAAATATCATCTAATATGTATATATTTTTGCAAATTCACACATTTAATTTTAAACACTGGGGTCGATTCGTTAGACTAAAATTCTTGAAAGCATTGCCCCAGCATCCCTGCATGGTCGAGGTCTAATAGCTGAAACAAGTAAAAGATAAAAATAAAAGATGAAGACATGTCTAGGTTTAGCTCATACATGCATGTGTAAAGAGACATGCTATTAGTTTTGTGGTGTTGCTTATCACATACACACAAACAGAATAATTACATTCTTCACCAACAAGAGTTAAAAATCAAATAGAAACATTTCAAGACTGTAAAATAAAAAAAAAATGCTTGAGTGAAATTAATCATCGTCAAACAGACGTTTAAAGTTGCCAGTAAAGATCTTCGTTGTTAGGAGAGAGTAGCAAAGAAAAATATAGATAACAAGAAATTGAAACAAAATAAAGCAACAGTTTACAGAATTATTAAAGGACAATCGATAAATGTCACATAACCCGCTGCTCATGAAGACAGATAATTTCCAGGAAAAATATTTGGCAGTGAACGAAAGAATTTTAATTAGGATACAGTGTGACTAGAAGAAATCTGAAACAATTATTCACTCTGTATTACAGCAAAGGCATACAACGACAGAAGAGTGACCCTAGAGACAATGATTTAAAAGTTTTAGGATTGGAAAGCACCTAAAAGAGATTTGATTGTCGGAGATGAATAGAAAAATCCGACCTTCTATCGAAATATGCTATAGCAAACTCTCCATGGAAATATAAATATATTAGATTGATTGTCGCTGGCTGAATCAAAATTGATATCCCAAAATAATATTGCTCAAGTGGAAAAAAAAAAAAAACCTAAACAGAACTACTGTCTGAATCTCATGTATAAAAGTATAAAACTTCTACGAACATATTCGACCAAAATCACCAAACGTAGGCTGGGTAGTTGCTGAATAATTTTTGATTAAAAATTGCGATGTCACAGGTGTGGTGGCATAGACGTATTTTGGTCATTATGGCTGAAGTAACAGAAAATAGATACAGGAAATACTCTTAATGCCACTAATAGTATATTTGAAGGTAACTGTCTTGCTGCCATATTGTTATCCTTTCAGGAAACTCTTCTTTCAGTCATTCTTTCTTTCTTTCTTTCTTTCTTTCTTTCATTCTTTCTTTCTTTCTTTCTTTCTTTCATTCTTTCTTTCTTTCTTTCTTTCTTTTTTTTTATTATTCACATGAAACAGAAACTAAAGCTTAACAAGCGCGTTCTGTGTGAAGGATCTGAATGAATGTTCAAGGAATATGTTGTGAAGTAAAAGTTGATGATATTCTCAGATGGCATTGGGCTGGGGTTTGGCCAGGATGATGATTATTCAATGGTTGTAAAACGGGATAGTACTACAAGCCCCTCTATCAAAATTGTTATTAAGTGGCTGATTATTTCTCCTATTTGATGAGAAATGACACACAGATATTTAAGGATGGAAGAAGAGGTATCCTATAATAAAATCTGAACAAGAAATATCGTAACTAGGGAATATAAAACCAAGACACAAACACGATCCTCAGGCATCTCTGTTTAAAATACAATAATGACATACAATATATTTGTTGTACTAGATTTTATAGAAACATTTGCACAAGGTGGTTGCACTTTAGATGAGACCCGGGCTATTGATGTTAAAATCTTACTTTTATTACCCAACACCAGAAATTTCCAAATCAATATGAGTGCCTTTACTTAGTCTCGAAGTGCACCCAAGGATCAAATTTGCTAATATGAGGCTGGTAAACATCATGTGATAGGAGGAATGCCCTAACTAGAGACCAGCAATACAGAGCTAGAGACGTAACACACTCTGCTGCCACATATCATTGAGCGAACAGATTTAAGCATGTCAACAGAAGTACATAGCGATAGTTATATATGCCAGAAGCTTCAAAGTGGTCACAACAGATAAACAGACTAGTCTGATGTGGATCAACAACAAGGATATTAGCTTACAATTTGGAAGATATATTATTACCATACAGGAACAAGAATAAGAATAAAATGATTACTGTCTTCAACGGATAGAGACACTACTAAATCAGAGATCCCAGGAGCTATGCAGACTATAGAATTTACACTGTGAATATCTCCCATATCATAATTAACCTGAAAACGTTATACAAATATTCTTCCCTACATACTAAGCCCGACGATAGCACCAGGTATCGGCAAATTTAATGTGTAGAAGGATAACACTGAAGGTAATAATATAAGAATCAACAAGAATGTGAATTATACAATCACCAATGGCACTATCAATATCTCGCACTTAGCACACCAGACTTAATGATCAGGTACTGGATATAGAAATTTCGCAGAGTAATGGACTTGAGTAGCTAGGTAAAATTAATGCTTAAGATTAGCTTAAACGAAAACAGTGATGACGATCTGATGAGAAATCATCAATTATTCCACCAATCTATAAAATGAGAAATGTATATATAATTATTGGTGTATTTAGATACGTAACTAGCGGCTACAGCACAATCTTTTGAAGCAGAAAAATTACTGCTACAACCCAGTAAAAGCTTTGACACCCATAGCTGCACCGACGTATGTCGGTGCAGGCATGTATACATGCATGCATGCCTGTTTGAATAAATGTGAACTTGCATTTATGCATATATATATAGTTGAAATTTATGGAAAAACAAAAGACGAAGACAGTTGTATGAACAACAAGCAAGTTTATTACTTTGACGCTTGAGAAAATGAATAAGCCTTTTAAATTTCGAGCCCACGCTCTTCAAAAGAAACGAGTGACAGAAAATAAACAGAGAGGGAATTAAAAAACAGGCAGATTTCAGCGGTCCAACACAGTATATCGTTCAGCCACACTATATATATATATATATACACACAGAGAGAGAGAGAGAGAGAGAGAGAGAGAGAGAGAGAGAGATATGTATATATATATTTATATATTTTTTCAAAAGCTCGTAAATGTTTGAAATACATTTATTTACATAAAGATTGTTACTAAAATTTTGTTGTTTTTTTTTTTTGCAATTGAGTCTTTCTTTTCTGTTCTTTATACTGCTTTTTCTTCTTTCTAAAGGATATTCAGTTGTGGCTGCTATTTTTTTAATCAATATGTGTTCCTTATTTAAACGGAATTGGGTTGAATTGTTTCCAGTGCATTGATAGAGAGGGATGGTTTGGCATTTAGGGTCTTTGTCTACGAGCAATTAGTCGAGGTGCTGGCCAACGGGAATTTTCCTAGCAGTGGGGTCCCGGATTTGTTGGCTGTGCACCGTAAGTCTATCCCTGAAAGTTAAGCTTGTTTGACCAATGTAGTTTCCACCACAACCTCCACATTTCAGAACATAGATTAAATTCTTCGAAGCACAGGTGAAGTCATATTTTATGGTAAAAGTTTGGCCTGACTTAAATTTGTATGTTGAGCCCTCTAAGAGAAAGGTGCAAGTTCCGCAGTTTGGTCGGTTGCACTTTTTGACATGTGGGGTTGTATTTTTGGTGGGTAAACATACTGAATAAAAAAATATAAACCACAAGGAAAGGAAAATATACTGATTGAAAAATATAAACTACAACTGAACATCCTTTAGAAAGAAGAAAAAGCAGTTTAAAGAAGAGAAAAAGACTCAATTGCAACACAAATAAAAAAACAAAATTTTAGTAACAACCTTCCACCCGGGTTTTAAAACCGCAACTCCAAATCACCACACAAACACAAGATGCCGATGTCACCCACCTCTAGTCCAATTAAATTCCACAAACACCAGTTGCTGACCTCACATAATTCCAAACCAATCAAAGCCGACCTTCAGCGAATACAACGAAATGACCCTTTAAGAGAACCAACCAACCAGAATGACTTATAACCGTATCCACAAGGAACCCAACAAAGCAGAACAACAAGCTTGACCACGGAAGGGAAACGTCATCAATGTTTCAACGAATCAAAAATCAGATCCGTTCGCAGAAAAAAGAAATTATAAATACATCTGATCCCTAAACATACCATTACAAGCGAAAGGGACTATTTAAAGAAGATCTGAGAAACTGTAAACCAAATTCCCTTTTTTACTATTTTAATTCTCACACTTGTGTTTTTTAGTATGACATGTCGACCAAAACTGAAATTAATGAACGTTGTACTCTCTAAAATATTGAATATACAGTTTTAATTTATAACTTACACCTTCTGTTTTGAACATGATAATTTATCAACTTTGAAACATTTTAATTTATCAACATTGAAACATTTTGATTTGTCAACATTGAAATTTTTAACGATGTTTCTCTCATTTTAAAACTTTTTCCAATGATAGACAAAAACTATTGTTGAAACTAATTTGGTATATATGTAAATAAATGTATTTTAAACATTTACGAGCTTTTGAAATTTAAGTTATTTTCAACAACACATTTTCCTATATTTATTTCCTGCGTGGAAACACTACTCCCTCTTTTTGCTATATATATATATATATATATATATATATATATATATATATATATATATATACATTACATGCATATACATATATATGCATATATATATGTGGGTGTGTATGTATATGTGTATATATATACATACAATACATACAATACATACAAGCACACACATACATTAAATACATATATACAGAGAGAGAGAGAAAAAAACTCACGTGAATACGAATGTACGAACATAATTTGTGTTGTACACACCGACTTTATCCGCCTGTGAGAAATACATATCATTCTATAAATATGGACACACATACGTAAACACGCACGCGAACGCACACATACAATGACACACGCACACACAGGAACAACTACACAATCAAAAATATATAAGTACTTACAATCGCATACATTCCTACATATATGTATCAATGAATGCCTATATATGCATATATACATACATATAGATATATGGATAGATAGATAGATAGATAGATAGATAGATAGATAGATAGATAGATAGATAGATAGACAGATAGATAGATAGATAGATAGATGCACTCACCCGTACATATATTCAACACATCCATACATATACTGATTCATATATATATCTATATATATATATATATATACATACACACACACATGCACACACATGTATATACATATATATATATATGTACATATAAAAGTACATCTACACACATACTACACACTCACACATACACAAATACGGACACTCACAGACACACACATACATAAGCAAGCATACACACATGCACACACATATGCATATATGTATATATTATATATATGTGTATGTGTGTGTTTTATAAACGTAGCGTACGTATGCGATCACATGCATTGCATCTTTAGTTATTTATAAATGGGTGGAAGAATGTACAGAAGGATACGGAGGAATACAGAGTAACATATAAGAAGTTATATAAAAAAGTGTTGTTGGAATAAATGTCTATAATTCGCTTCCAATGCATAATGTATATGTCCAAAGACTCATACATTATAATGAAACGCGTAGTGAATGAAAAATGAAGTTTTTGGGTATAGACACATACAGTATGCGTAGGCATAAAAATCTATTCAGTATTCATAGATAAGTGGTTATCAACTAATATATATATATATATATATATATATATATATATATATATATATATATATATATATATATATATATATATATATATATATATATATATATATATATATATATATATATATATATATAGATACATAACTATACGTGCATATAATTGTGATTGCATATGTACGTTACGTATATATATATATATATATATATATATATATATATATATATATATATATATATATATATATATAGAGAGAGAGAGAGAGAGAGAGAGAGAGATACATATATATATATATTTGCGCGTGTGTGTGCATGTATGTGTGTGTGCGTATGTAAAATGATCGTTACTTATAGAGATATATACCCGGACACGACCATGCTTATATGTCAATAATAATTATTCACCCTAAGGCAATAGAGATATTTATAATTCGCCAGTTGTCATTTTACGTTTCAGAGTAGCTATAGCGGATCTATGCTAAAACTTGAGTCCGTATTTATACATGGAAAACCTTCTTATGAATATATATTATTTGGAATTCAGTAAAAGTAATCTGATGGGAACAGATATAAACTACGATAACCTTGTTGGTATACAACTAATCATAATGCGCTTTGCATAATCCAGGAAAGTATGTTAAAATGTCCTAGTAAGGATATAGTAAAATGCATACACGTTATATTGCTTTTAGATGTTTGGAACCTGGCTGAAAAATGCCGATCGTAAAAATAAATCATTAAAATTTACATAGGATACACTGATATGTGAAAAAGAAGACATGAATAATCTAATTTTCCAAATCGCTCCTTTACTCCTGGGTAACGTTAAAGACAGGAAATATATTTTGTAGAATCTGTACATAAGGGATTTCGTCTCGATTCTAGATATCTAACGCTCATATATTGACAAACGCTTAAAAATTATTGTATGGCTTACTAACTGAAACTTTTTAATATTCTGATTCGATAATAGCAGTTTAAATATAAATAGTATCTTCATAGAGTTTTAAGTGTCTTAGTCTATATAAATCTGAGAGAAAGAAATACATCCCCGTATTTTGCATTTCATGTATTTATTCATGATTTAATTAGAAGGTACAACTTACTGTTAGTATACAAATGTGAAATAAATTATACCATGACAAAAATTTGGAAGTGAGGGAAGATGCGATTTAAAGATACGAGTCGGATAGGTTGCAATTGAATTCATTCAAGATATAAGGGTAATAATAAATGAAATAACCCTGTTGTGTAGTCACAAGGCTATCGTAATCTGGTAGCCTTATGATTGAAGATGTTTCAGGTGTGACAACGTACTTTTCACTTGCCATCTCTCTAATATTTTTTATATTATTTAATAATCGACTTCTAGGTGTTATCTATGGAAAATTTCGCTACTATATTTTGTTGAAGTTCCTAGTTGAATTGATGAGACATTAGTGCAAATAACGTGAGCAGTATGTACCAATTGACATAAATGATAATTGTATTTTTGTTTGTTTGTAGCTGCTTCTGTAGGTAAATAATTCAGAGTAATCAAGAATTGCTGTGACAAAAATAATTTATCTGTATGTCTTCTATGTCAAGTAATTTTCATGGATAAATATAATATAAGCTTCTCTGTGATACTATTCAGTAGATTTAAGGAACAAATAATTAAAACAAAATGAATTTTTCATTCGTAATTTCAAAAATAATATATTCTTAAATAACATATTTCATACAATATTTTATATACAATATTTATTTAAACTCTTTCTTTGAATGACAATGGTTATTTTTAAAAGTGACTTTGATTTTATGAATTCCTATGTAAGCCCTATATGCACAAGCACTGGGGACAACTCTATTTTTTGCAATGACAACAATAAATTGTTTAATCAAAACAATTTATTTCTAACATTGAATGACCAATTAAGTGAAATAATCGTTGATGAGAAACAAAACCAATGTCCTATTGGGAATGAATTTAAATTTGCAACGCATGTCTCTCTAATCAAGTTTGGCCACGATTTATATCTAGCGTTATAAATAATATAATTGTTTTTAGAATCAGTTTGATGCTGCGAAGTTGTGTTTGTCTTGTTTTACGGCTTGTCCTGCCTAGTCATTATTAACGGAGATGAATGCGAGTAAGATTGGAACTAGATTATCCATAGCACTAGGGAGGTTAGATGGTCAGGTTATGTCACCGCCATTTACAGGGTATCATACAAGATCATTTAGGGCGAATTGAATGTATCTCCTATATTTGTTTAACTAAAATCATTTCAACGCTGATATAAAGTTTTCTCAAGCAGTTTATACCTAATGTTAAATATTATCTTTTCAAACAGAAGCTCAAAAATTTAGAATTATCTTGAATAATATTGTTTTCCTTGTTCTCTGTAGATGTTCTTCGTCACTCGATATTCCTCTCAGTGAAACTGGATATAGCTACCTATTAACCAAGCATGTGTATTTGTGTTTAGGTAGTTGCTTAATTATTATAATACAATATTAACATTGCTTTTACTACTATCATCTTTCCGCCGTTTATTCGTGAACTTCTCTTACTATTGTGCTTCTATTGTCTATTTGAATAGGGTTCAATACTGTGATTTATCCTCATATTTATAACTTCTATGACACATATATATTTAATATCTCTCGCGATATACTCTTTCCATCTGGTGCCAATAAAACGTAGACATTTTACCACTTTGAAATAATAGTACGTGATTTGCTTTGGAGTCGTAATATTTATTTTCCCATGTTGCTGACACTGTGCCGATACAAACAAGAAATGCCTCTAGCAATGGTACTTATTTTGTATGCATTTGTCTATTCTTCTGTACCATAATACGCTATATGCATCAAATAAATGTTAAGCCAGTGTATTAGATGGAAAAATGTTTCCATAATTTATAACAGTCTATATACAGATTTAACACTAAATTAATATCCAAGAGCTAGTCAACTGAAAACTATTAAAAGAAAGCACATAATTATATTTCAATTAGTAATAAACACAATTATATCCTGTGTTTACTAAGTTGAGAAATTAGATATGTAAGCTCTAAACAACAATTCTATACATTCCATGAATTCCACAATACATTAGACAGTGATATAACTACCTTTCTTATCAGAACCAACTGTTCAGGTCACCTACTATTTCAAATTTGAATGACTATTCAGAGAAATGTGCCTTTTGAGAGTCTTCAGAATATAGTTTACTAGCAGTATAACCCGACGTTGTCCGGGTGTAACTTATTACGCCATCTACGATAAGTCTTTCTAGGTGAAAATCAACTAAAAAAGAAAGCCTTACAATGAAAAAACCCTTATGATGTAAATATGTTCATAATTCAAAAGACGAAATTAATAGGGGAAGTCTGAAGGCTGTTTTGTGTAACATTATTAAATGTACGTAAATTTCATCCGTCTAATTGGCTATACAAATGCTTGTGCAAAACAACTTTTTGCGCTGCCTTGATTACACATAGGGTAATTCCTTTTCGCAGGAGGTATGACGGCAATTTCTGACGAAGCAATTGCTGGCGATCTGCTACACAGTTCTGGCAGAATTCTATCAGATTGGGCAGTAGATGATGATGCACCGTTTTGCATTATGTTCAAAGTAACTTCTGGAATGTGGTGAATTGCTGCAGTCTGTTGCTGTCTTTTTAAACCGGTTGCTTTCTTTCCCCAGCAAGCTCTCTTGTTTGGAGGCATAATCTATGTACATATTAAACAAAACAACAAAAGTTATAACAGATGGGAGGGTCGGTAGTTTTCACATTTCGGTGATTTTTCAGATTAACACCCGCACGATTACGTAACCCTAACCCTAAAACCGTAACCGTAAGACTAACCCTCATCGTAACCCTAAAACCGTAACCCTGACCCAAAAACCGTAACTCTAACAGCCTAGTGAAAATCGTGCGGGTGTTAAGCTGAATAATGATAATAATGACCTCTGCAGATCAAACTCCCAACCCACAACTAAGTCTTAAGTGCATATATATATGGGCAACACACACACACACACACATACACACTAAATACCAAAATGTTAGTAAGTACAGAACTTCAGCATTATATATTAAGATGGGCATCACACACACACACTAAAAAAAATGACAGGTACTTGTATGTATGTGTGTATTAATGTGTATTCTGTGTCTATATATGGTAGTAAATAAATGCGTTTCAAGAAAGATATTAAAAAAATTCAGTTTGTAAGGAATAAATGTTTGACTGTCGATCGTATTTGGAAGAGAATGACAGATATTTGTATGTAAGAGTGTGTGAGTTCAAATTCCGCCAAAGTTGACTTTGCCTTTCATCCTTTTGGGGTCTAAAAAATAAATACCAGTTGAACACAGGGGTCAATATAATCGACTATTCTCCATCTGCCCGAAGCCGCCGTTGTGGGAAAAATTTAAAATAATAATAATAATAATGACCTCTGCCGATCAAACTCCCAACCCACAACTAAGTATTAAGTGTATATATATATATGGGCAACACACACACTAAATAAAAAAAGATGTTAGTAAGTAAAAGTGTTTTTAAAAAAAATTGTTAAATTTTCAGATTAACACCTGTACGATTTTCACTACAGTGTTAGGGTTAGGGTTTGTTAGGGTTAGGTAGGTAATGATGCGGGTGTTAATCTTAAGATTTACGAAAAGATTTTTTAAAAAAACTCACAGTTTGTAGGAAATAAATGTCTGTTGATCGTATTTGAGAAATATGTCTCGCTGGTAAATGACGGTGTTAGAAATGGAAAGTAAACTTATAATTCCCGCCAATTAGAATGAGGTCATTGGTAACCATAGGTACATATATATGTGTGTATTTACGTATGATTGGCAGTGTGTCTGTTTATTTGACTCTCACTCTCCTTCATTTCTTTGTCTTTTTTCTTGGATCATTCGTAAACGTTGATAAGAGAAAGTAGCAATTGAAACGATGTGTAAGAGGAATAGAAATAGTTAATTTTAGAGGGGCAAAGTAATTTTGTATGTACTTTTAGTATCTGTCATTACAGTATCGAAATGTGATTTGATACTGAAATAGTTTTCTTTTTCTCCTTCCTTTATTTTTGTATTTGTTGTTGGATTTTCCTTAAAGGCTCATAAGAGAAAGTAAGAGTTGAAAGGATTTGTATTAGAAAGAGGAAATTAGATTTTATTAGGGAGAAAATGTTTACTTGTGTAGTTTTAAGGATTTTATTCGCTATTAGGAATTTTTTGGAGTGAAAAAATGACGCAGTGACCTAACTTATTGTATTTAGAATATTAATTGCAATTGTTTAATCGAAGAAATTTGGAATTGTGTAAATGTATGAATTTTAAACATACACACACACAGAGAAAATCTGCCTTTTATAGTATAGATACGTTATTGTTATTTAAAGTGTTTTTAGTTATTCATATATTCCACGACTGTCATATTAGAAATCTTTTTGTTATGCGTGCCTACCTAGATACGTATCTACCTACGTAAGTATCTACCTGCCTGCCTGCCTGCTTGCCTGCCTGCCTGCCTACCTACATACATACCTACCTACCTACCTACCTATCTATCTATCTATCTACCTATTTATCTATCTGTCTGTCTGTCTGTCTGTCTGTCTCTCTCTCTCTCTCTCTCTCTCTCTCTCTCTGTCAATGTATCTTCACATCTATCTATTTTTTCATCATTATAATATTTGCTATTCGTATACACTTAGTTCAATATTCTTAAATTTGTTCTATTACAGTTTTATTAGATGTGGCATAAAATGTTTATCAGAATACAGCTATGAAAGAAACGTTAAGTAGCTGCTGAAGGTGCAAAACGTATCAAACGAAGGGAATTAAAACACATTGCTTTTCTTGAAACTACCATGGATTTCAATTTTAAAACAACAGAGTTAAGTGTTATTGTAAATATGTTAACATAGATTTTTGTCGGTAACATTATCCTAGAAGCAAAGTTTCTTCGACAGAATATTAGGTGGTCCTTAAATAAACGAGAACACCAGTCTATATTCTATTTCGATGACGCATTGTATCTATTTCGGTTACCTTGCTGCACACATACTGCAACGAAAACCATACTTTTAATAGCTACGATTTCTTTTCCACATGGATAAACTGAGCTGGGCAGCTATTAATGAATATAACTGATTAGGCTGTGTTCATCTGTTATCTCAGTTAAATCTACTCCCTGAATACGAAAAAAAGAGGAAATGTTGCCGGTTCAAACACCTCTATAATTAAAACTAAATATAGCCTTGTAAATTGAAGAAATCAATTTTAAGTGCTTGTGTATGCGATCTAAAAATTACATTATAAATGAAAATTTGTAAGATGGCAACAAATTTATTTTTCACACAATGCTAAAATTAACAAAAGAAAAAAATGGTAGTGTACTATGTATGGTTCAATCACAGTTATATTCAGGTGCTTGAGTCAGAAGCACAAAAAGATTTGTTTTCACAAACAATAAATAATCTACGGATCCTTAATCTTCCAGCTTAAAAAAAAAACTCAAAATATGCACAAGATATTCTCAAAGTCAGTTAGTATTTACGTACGTTATAAAACGGATAGTGCTAAACCAGATATCACTAATAGCTATTAATGGTTATAAAGAGAGAAAAATAAAAGAAAGAAATAACAATAAAACAAAACTAAATGCCAGACATATTTTCTTTTTAAATCAATGATATATTTGAAGTTAAGTATTTAAGTAATCGGCAATAAAGTAGAAAAAATAAACAAAGAAGCATAACTTTAGACGCTAAGATGTTTATGTAGATTTACTGTGAAAAGATGAAAAATTTCCTAAGAGAATTCTCTATTATACGAAAGTGAATGTCGATGTATGATTATTAATCTATTTACATATCACTGTTTGGTCTTCAAAAATATATTTGTTATTTTATAATTTCCGTTGCAACAGATACTATGTTGAACGCTTATTGTGTTGCAGGATTGATTCAGCTGTACACTAACTTATTTTCTGAAGGAGATGCTATCACTCTAATCAGTATTTCACCGTTCTCAAACTATAGTTAAAAGATGATGAATCAGGGTTCTTCCTTGAAAATCCTAAAATAGATATTTCTTTTCAACGGCAACCCTATGCAGCCATTTACAGTGAAACTTGATGAAATATGCATGTCTGTAGTAGATAAAATTACATGCATACTGGGTGGGAGCTGGTTTTACAGGCCGTTGTGAGTTGATGGGTTTCTATCAATTTAAACTAAGGTTGAATTTAAACTAAGGTTGAATCGTTCGAACTCTGTATAGGACATAGAGAGAGTTTGGCATGTTATTGTAGATGATATAGAAAATAACTCATAAATATCTTTTTACAATGTTTTTTGTAATATTTTATTTAGAATTTTTACTAAAAAAATCTTATATTTTGTACAGTAAATATCAACTGGAAATCGATAATATGGAAAATAAAACACCTAATTGGATTGTCCTCACATATTTGAACATGTAATAACCTCTACCATAACACTATGATAAATACAATATTTTGTGTGTGTGCAAATGTGTGTATGTGTGTGTGTGTGTGTGTGTGTGTGTGTGTGTGTGTGAACACGGACAGAAAATTTGGAGGATGGGATAAGTCCTTTACATAGACCCCAATGCACAACACCAAAAGGATGAAAGTCAAAGTTGACCTCGGCAGAATTTGAACTCAGAACGTAAAGAGAGACGAAATACTGCTAAGCATTTCGCCCGGCGTGCTAACGATTCTTATTTCTTTATTGCCCACAAGGGGCTACACACAGAGGGCACAAACAAGGATAGACAAACGGATTAAGTCGATTATATCGACCCCAGTGCGTAAATGGTACTTAATTTATCGACCTCGAAAGGATGAAAGGCAAAGCCGACTTCGGTGGAATTTGAACTCAGAACGTAGAGGCAGCCAAAATGCCGCTAAGCATTTCATCAGGGCGTGCTAACGTTTATGCCAGCTGGCCGCCCTACGTATACACATATTACAATAAATAGAAGGGCATAAAGCGTCTGCTGAATTCACCAGAGAAATTAAAAGTATATGCTGCCTTATATTTTTCTAATAACTCTTCTTCAGTGTTTTACGATGACGTTTTAACATTAAGTGCTATATGTAAGGCGTTGATCTGGCAGAATAGTCTGCATGCCGGGCAAGATACTTGGCGGCAATTAGTTCATATTTATCTTCTGAGTTCAAATTCTGCCGGGGTCGACTTTGCCTTTCATCATTTTGGAGTCGATAAGATAAGCACTAGCTAAACGTTAGGATGGATGTAGTCAACTGGCTCCTTACCCGAAATTGCTAGTCCTCTGCCAAAATTCGAAACCAATATTCATTACTATATGCAAGGCGGTGAGCTTGCGGAATAGATAGCACTCCGGGCAAGATGCCTGACGGAATTTCGTCCATGTTTATTTTCTGAGTTCAAATTTCGCCGAGGTCAACTTCTTTATACTTTTGGGGTCGATAAAATGATACCAGTTGAGCACTGGGGTCGATGTATTCGACCTTCTCCCTCCACCAAATGACCTTTATTATTATATCCATCCTTCCCTGTGTTCAATAAATTCACATAATATTTTCAACTACTAAGTACTTCCTCGTGTTCTGAGTTGTAAGTAGAAATGTCATTTTTGATGTGGAATGGTGCTTCTAACTGACTTTGTTTAATAAAGAATTATTCAATGTTTCTGGTATGACTTTAAAGTTTCGTCTTTTTTACTGTGCAACATTTTTGTTTCATTTTGATAGATGGTGTTTGTGTTTTGCATATATAATATAAGTTGTGTTGTGTTAAAATGTCGGGATATGTTTGTGTAGACTATTTGCTATATGAAATATATAGAATGTTATAAGCTCGATTATGTGGAATTTGTGTTCTGTTACAATATTGATAATAGCTGCAGAGAGTATGTGTTACATGGGGTTGTGTTATGATTATAATACATGAGTTATGCTGCTAAAATGAATTTGGCTTGTGCAAAGAGAGGACATCACTTCCTATACTATTGTTGAATTATGCGTAAAATTGTAAGCCCCAGTAAAGTATTTACGTTTTATGCTCGCCTGTATTAGGATAAGTACTTTGGTAATTGTTTGTAGAGGTTTAATCTTTCATACTCAAGAGCCTGCTTATCTCTATTTCAATGCTCTCATAATTTGATAGTTATCGATACGTTTGAGGCTTTTGAGAATAATTTTGCTGTTTTGTTTATTAAATCACATAGGTTTTCATTTCTGTCTCTGACTATAATATCTATACTGCTCGCTTTTATCTCCTTGCCGCATTGTACAAGTACGACCAAAATTATCATTCTCTACGATAAATGTTTTGCTTATGACATACTATAATGCTTTCAGTAAACCGAAGATTTTATATCAAAGTATCGACTTATTGAGCAAGATCATAACTATATGTTTTGTTATTTGTTAACTCTATTTCTATGTGGATTAGACTAAAAAAACGGTGTAGTTTGTTTTTACATATTGTACAGCTTTTCCATTTATGTGAGGTATGTTTCTGTTCTTAGTATATAGCTTTTAAATTTTAGCATTTGAGACTAGACGTTTACACGCTGATGACTGATTTCCTTTCTGTCGGATATTGCAGGATGTTGGCTACAGAGTGTTTGAGTGTATCCTTTTTTTCTTAAGTATACTTTGGAATTCCATTTTGATTTAATGTCCTTTGTTCAGCTGATAAATATTGTTTTCTGTTCTTCACCTAGTTGCTGCCCCTTGCAATCAATATGAAGTTATTCTTATTGCATTTATATGCACTTATAATTATTGATGGAGTCAGTCAGCAAATTTATTAGTGAATCGAGGAAAATCAATGCAGTAAAGAAGCAAGTATGCTATAATTGTAATATGGTGCTTTTTAATAAAATTTTCCCGCAAAGATAGGAGTGCATTACTTACGTAACACTGCATTTTCATTATTCACATGCGGTTTATCATATATTTAAAGGTTTGGTACTTTTATCAAATGCAGTTTACACGATAGTTGCCATGGTTAGTTGCACGATAGTTGCCATTACCAGCTTCTTAAATATCCAGCCCGTTTCGAAACTCCTTGTCTTCCAGTGGCATTACTTTCATTGCCATTCTGTGGAACCTTAAGTCAGTTAGAGTCTAATAATACAAGCTTTAGGTTTGTAATGCTCTAGGCATTGAAAAAAGATCAAATTTCCCTATGAAATACGAACTACTATTTGTAAATTCACAGCTTCATTCTTCAAGGAATTAATAAATATACAAGTGTTAACAGCTGCGTTTTATTATATCAAAAATTAAAATTGCTTCCGAAAACCCAAATCGTTTACTAAAAAGGATACACACATCTTTAAGTTGTGTGGCTAAGTTTCTCCGTAGTTACGTAGTTGTTGGAGCCTTTTTGTGTTGTTTTACATTTCTTGCACATCATTTTATCTTACGATTGATATGAATATTTTAATTCCAGGCTTTAATCTTTATTCATTTTGATATCTCAACTAGTGTTATACTTTGTATGATATTTCTGTAAAAGTATTTGGTTATTTGGTGTCTGAAATATCTTAGTCTCATGAAATATTCGCAACCTTTACCTTTTTTATGCTACATATTCTTTAAGGGCACGGTCTCTTTAAGCCTTTTTTACTACTTCCAGTATAACTTTCTTTATCAATGTTATTTCTTCTTCTTCTTCTTCTTCTTCTTCTTCTTCTTCTTCTTCTTCTTCTTCTTCTTCTTCTTCTTCTTCTTCTTCTTCTTCTTCTTCTTCTTCTTCTTCTTCTTCTTCTTCTTCTTCTTCTTCTTCTTCTTCTCTCCCCATATTATTATTATTATTATTATTATTATTATTACTATGTTTTCCACTTTTCGTGGCTGTGGAGGACCTTCTTATATTGTGATAAGCTTACTTTCTCCGTAGACTACTATGGCAAATGAACAAAATAGATTATACATAACCGATAGTTTTATTTGCTTCCACGAAAAGAATATCATGTAAGGTTTAGCTATATTTAAATATTTTTTTCATGAATCTGCTGTTATTTGTGCCTTGCGAAGACAAATGTTTGTCTTTTATCTTTGCTGATTCAATTTGTTACACTCAATCATATCTTCTGTGTGGTTTCTGGGTGAATGTGCTATGATATGCACTTTTACTGTATTTATCGTCATGTGTCGGCTTTATGACATTCTCCCTTTGAAAGTTACTTGATTTTTTTTCTCTGGTCTTTTATATTTACTTAAAGCCTTGTTCTTCATTGTGTAGGGAGATCTATACAACTTAGATTGTTTTTGCACTTCATTTACATTATGTGTCGGGTGCTATGTTATTATTTTCATCCTGTTGTAGAGACGGATATGTTTTGTGCGTGATGAATTCTGGTACAATGCTCTCAGACTTTAGTTGGTGAAGTAATATATTTAATGTTTGCGCTTTGAGTTGTTCCATTTCTTTCTCGGAAGTTTTTAATCGTGTATTATCAATGTGAACTGCTTATGATCGCTAATCTAAGTAGTTTACATCCCGGTATTTTCTTTTCCATAATTCTTATATCACTTCTAACGTGGTGTGTGTGCATGTGTATGTATGTGTATGTGTGTGTATCCGCGCACGCGTGTATTTGCTGGTTATGGCATGAATGTATAACATAAGATTTATTTTCACGAGTATATCCGTGTAAGTTTATGTTTTGTGGGAAACACTAGTACGAGCCCCTTTTGATGGCAATTAAAGTTTACAGAGAATATCACTCCCGATACGCTTTAACTACGAAGAATTATTGTTTTACACTAAAAGCAGAATCCATCGATTTTTATGGTCTGATGAATATTATTTTTATCAACTGGACATTTTTATTTGTTGTAAATAGCCTATGTACATTTTGTTTTATTGTTTCTGCTTGTACATTATTTAACCAATAGACTTCTTTTAAAATATTAATGACTTGTACATATTAGGGTATCTGTTTGTTATCCCTATCTCCATGGTTTGTAAATTTGGTGCTGAATTTAATATCTGTCATTGCATTTACTTTTGCGTTTTCAAAGTCCTTCAATATTGTTATTCTGCTCGGGTTAGTCTATGTAACACTAATTGTTTCATGCAATCTTCTACATTAGAAGTATCTCTTAATACCTGAGAAATGTGCTCTATTGTCGTGTCTGACAGGAATTGTGTTTATATGCTATATCTTTTTTTTTTCTTGGTTTTGTTGGAATGTTATTTTAGAGCCTTGTATATTAGTTTGGTACGTGTAATTTGTGCTTTGTGAGTATTGAATGAGTTTTCTTATCGTATTCAGTTGCGGTTATGTTGTAGTATTTGATCTGTTGGTTGTGTCATATTATTAGGCAGTGAATGTGTAGAGCATCAGTGTTGTGAATTACTGGGGGTATGTGAAATGGAAGCCTATCACTAGTATCGATTCCGTATTACTGTATTCTGTGCTATTTATTTGCATCACGTAGGATCTGTCGTGTGAGATTGTTAGAAACTGTCTATTGAGCTGAAAGTGCATTATTTAGGATCTGGACTGCATTAAGCAGAACAATGCGAGTGCAATTGCAAACCACAGCAGAGCTTTTATTTTTTCATGCTTTTATGTCTGTAACATTAGAAAATACTCCAATTATATTTGCTTTTGTTTCTAATTTCATATACCCTGTCTTGTTAATTTGTATTTTATTATCATTTTATTTATAGTTTCTCAAACTTTTCAGTGTGATGTTTTTTCTTAGAAGTACAGAATGTCCCTCGCAATCATATCTGGAAGGTTTGGTTTGATATTCTTGTCAGCCAGCCTCGGCTAATGTATCGCAGGATTTTCTTTGTTACCCACTTTGATATTAGGTTATACCGCACTTACATTCTCAGGCCGAAGGTTGCACAATCTTCGTCCTTTATGTTAAATTCTTGCAGATTATTGAACAAACCACGATACTATTTTCTCTCCACTATTTCGTTAATGTATTTCGGAACCTTTATTTTCTTAATTTTGTTTTCATTCTGTGTAGTTTGTTTTCTAATCTTTTGTCCGTGTCCTGCAATTAGCTACTAATTTCTGATTTGCTTGCTAGATTGTAATTTACCATCTAATTTGTATTTATAATATTATTACTACAATAATGTTGTCAAGAAATAATAAATATATGAAAAATGATAACAATGAAATGTAAATCCATAGAATGCTGCACAGATAAACTCGAAATCTTATAAACATCGAGTCTAGATTGAATATTGTTACAATGCTATTGTTGGAAGATCATTAAGACGAAATTCTGTCAAAACCAAAATTAAAATCAGAAAGATTATTTAAAAACAATAATTTTAAAAATCTGTTTACAATTTCAATGATGTTAGTGTTTTTAAAAAAGAGCAGTAAATTTTCCACAGGGATGTGGAGACTTATCAAAGTATTTTACAGCTATTGTGATAAAATATTTCAATTAGTTGCATAGCTAGCCCTGTCCCATTGATTATATTTGAGTCTTTTCAAGTATCTTATCAATTTTATAATTTTTCTATTAAGCCTACGCCATACAAGATTCTCAATAGGTGTATAAAAAAGAACTTTTGTTGTCCATCTCATTTGCAAGTACTGCTACTGATGAGATTGACCCGATGTGTATCCAATTAGAACATCTGTAAGGCTGATAGAATAAGCACAGTTAATGAGAGAATTCTTGAAGATTGCGGCTATGTCGTAAAAGCTATTAGGCAAAATTACTTGCAAGAGCAGTAAAATTGCATGCATTGAATTGAATTCGTTGACAGGGGATTAGGTTCGTTAAAGCATCGAAATCAAAGATACTGTCACAGTAATAAAAGAAGCAGAGAAGATGCACGTTTGAGACATATTCTCCGCTGTGTTGTATCTTTTTCTTTACCAATCAGTTAGATAAACAGTATATTTAATACTCTGTAATGTTTGTAGTGCCAAGGTAAAGGAGGTTTGGTTCTAATAGCGTATGGCTATACTCTGCCAATTTTGCGGAAACGCTGGGAAGAAAATATAGTATATAGGAAGAAAATATAGTATATAGGAAGAAAATATAGTATATAGGAAGAAAATATAGTATATAAAATTGAAAAGTAAAGTTGGAAATTCTATCTTCGCTTAGGGAAATAAATACAAAGAAAAGTTATGCGAAAAAGAAAAGAAAGGCAATCACTTAGAAAATATAATGCTATCTGTAAAGAAGACATTTCTGGAACAGAAAGTATGACTTAAGCTAATCATGTCACCAACGTTATGTAATAGCTTCTGTCGTGCGAATAGGAAACCGAAATGAAATACCAACACATTTTACATAGATAAAGAGTAAAAGAGCACCAGTTGGCACACAGACATCAAAAGAAATTCGAATGTATATTGAGAAAATATGGCTACGAAGAATTAAGATCGTAATTGAAGACAGTAATCAACAGCAGAGGAACAGAGCAGAACCAGAACGTGCAATTCGAAGTTGTTAAAACTGATGAGATACAGTAGAGAGATATATAGGAAAGAAATTAGGAAAGAATGTTACTAAGCAGGCAGATTATTTTTACAAACTGAAACCTATACAATACATACATGAGTTATGTCATCCATTAAATAAATCTGTTGCTATTGTCATTGGATATTTTTGTTTTAAACAGTAGTTTCGGCATAATAAATCGGAAGTGAGATACAGTGCAGAAATGCAGAGATAATATAGTAAAAACTAACGAAAAACTTACTGCGTTGCAAAGTCTTAATCCGATACATATAGGTAATACTTACAGATCACAGAAGGGCAACACACTCTGACACAAATACATACTACTATTACTTAGTAACGATAGAGAGTCTTGATAAATATTTAGATAGAAGCAGAAAGTAACATTTATTGTACCTTGAGAGCGCAAAGCAAATTAAATATAAATAATTGTTTTCTCTGCATAAGTATACAAAAGCATTTTAGATAAATAGTAAGAAGCACAACGGATTTTCAAAATTGAGCTTCAGATATACTTCAGAAAAGAAAAGTGGACAAGTAAATCACTCCATAGGAAATATCCTGCAATAGTTTACCAAAAGGAAGTTAACACCGACTCCTGACTATTCAATCAACCCATAGCATAAAACGCCAGACCATCTCATTTGTCAGTCCCTGATACTGCAATTTTGCTATGTCCATTGACCATACGTTGACCCATCGAGATTAACACTGACACAAAATGATGCAAGCATATTTCAAACTAGCATAATATATGCCCGTGATGGTTGACAAGGAAGGCTTTCTGAAGGAACAAGCTAAAGGCAAGAATTTCTGAAGGATCAAGCTAAAGGCAAGGATTTCAGAAGGAAATTACTAAATATCATGATGAAAGACAAGTATTGACATCTTTGATGTCTGATTCTCATCTCGTTCTTTTTGTAGGTCATAAGAGTTTTGAAGTAGACGTAGGACATGAGAGTTGAAACAGTACTAATAATACTCTGTCAACTTTGTATAATAAAAAACATGAAAATGCACCATACCAGTTCACATATTTCACATACAAATACCACCTAAAATTTAGTTCCGTTCAGTATGACCCACATTTTTCTAAAGCTATTTTCAATTCAATAGCAAAGCTTGCACAGTAAACTCTCTATACGACGTGCGTGACTAATACTGTAACCCGATCTTCATAACATTGAAATACAATCATTACAGCCGTTACATCCTTGTTAGACCAGCGAAAATTTCTTCACACCAAAGTCTTTAAAAAAAACAACAATTTAATAGTTAAATTATAAAATCGGGAAGATGGTCATAGCCGGCATCAATTTTCTTACGGATTTCATCAATAAGGGCTGATCTACGTCTGAGAAAGTCCAAAAACACAACTAACACATGCAGAGTTATAAACAATCTCCTTCGAATAAACAATATCTCAACTGATTCTACAAAATTGGCAATAGATGCTTTAACATATCTAACACAATTTAAAATCCATTAAAACTACACAACTCATAAAAAATGTAACAAGCAGCTGAAACAAATAATTATACCAGAAACAAACCAAATAAACCCCACAATTGTAAGATATAAACACTAATGGAGATTCCCAAAAGACAATGCTAGATGTGATGGCAGAATATAAACGTAATGGTAAAGCAGATGCTCGAATAGAAACTGCTGAAAAATAACAATCGTTGTGTTTCTAATTTAGATTCAAAATCAGCAATATTGATGGTGGGTGTTAATCTAATTTATCGACTTCAGGACTTCAGTGGTATTTTATTTATCCTAAAACATGAAAGGCAAGCTGACTTTGGCGTGATTTGATTAGGTGGCAGTGCAAGTATATTTTGAGCAGAGGTGTTATTGTATTATCTCGACGGTAGTACTTCACAGATACTTTACTATCGCAATCCCGAAGAGATGAAAGGTAATTTAGGTGTGTATGTCTTACATACGCCCTTATCTTTTACATCTCTCTCCCGCTCCCCCTCTGTAGATATATATATATATATATATATATATATATATATATATATATATATATATATATATATACATACATATACACACACATATATATATATACATATACATATATATACATATACATACATGTATATGTATATATATATATTATATTAGTATGCATACACACATACATATATATATATATATATATATATATATATATATATACACACATACATATATATATATATATATATATATATATACGCACGTCACACACACTTACTCTCTATTTCTCACTCTTTCACACACACATATAGATATATGAGTGTACTCGTTACTATATATATGTTATATCTTTCTTTCCTATTTAGAGTACTTTCTTTTCAGTTTTATGATGGTGTTAAATTTTTCAATTTTCTTGATGAAGCTGGAATTAAAAGAGAAAGACACTTATTTAAGATATAATGTAACTAAATACAAGAATATTGAAATATATTGATTATATTTCTAGCAAAGAAATCGAACAAAGTTTGATATTCTTTAGAATATATTATCGAAAACAAAAATAACAAGAAACAACATAAGTATCATATGGACACTTTTCAGTGAAAAAGTTGGTTATTACCTAACACAAAATGCGTGCGCTATTTTTCGATATGATTTGAAATTCATATAAGAAAAACGTGCTTTGATATTTAAATGATAACGCAAAAGTTTTCCCGGAGGATATTAAATTTCTATATATCACTATAGATTTATTAAATATTCCCTAAGGACGTTCTCGTTTGTAAATCATGTTTTCTCTCCAATAAATGTTAATATGGATATTTAAAGGCGCACGCTATTAATGGTGTAGCTTATACTATCCCACAGTTAAAGTTCTTACATTCGTTGATAATTTCCCTTTAGACACACTCCACCTTTCTTTGAAATAGCTGCTGTACTGTATATAGACATATATTTGACTATAGAAAATTACGTCTTTTAGGCAAAGTAATAAGTTTTCTGTTTTCAGAACTTACATCGAAAACATTTACCTGCGCTGTATCTAAATATACGACGACTACAAGAAATATCTCAGCTACTCCATGATATTCTTACAAAAGACAATGAAAATACAAATCTATTGGCTACTTAAAGGTCCACCCATGATGACAAATGCTAAGTTTGTCGACTGAATCTCAGTTAAGAACATCTATAGTTATTTCACAATAGGTTTTATACCCTGTCTCGGCAGAAGCTAGAACTGCATCTCCCCAAAGCTATTTTCCTGCTTGCTTTTAGAAGGTGACACTATAGCGACATAAGCGGTGCGCTGCTAGAGCTTCCGTAATATATTTATTTGTTGCGTCTTACTGTATCTTCTGGTAAAAGCTCATCATTAAAATTGTCAGACAGCTCCCATGACTAGCCCGTATTTTCAGGATCGAAAGATACATTAATACCTAACAATTACGAATGCTCATGTAAAGTCAATGGTGAAGTACTGCTCTCACATATGAATACACTCAGTTGCCCATGTCCAAATCCAGAAAAAGCCCATCCAAGCAACTGGCGGGTGTATATCAGTTCTAAGTTCTAATTTCAATGAAAACACATCAAGCGATCGGATGTTGCAATGCATCATTTGATGCAGAATAAAAACAGCGATGAAAATTATCCAATTCCTTACCTACAACGCCTTTTCTTACATTCCCATTCATAATGATATAGCAAGGCGAAAGTTGAATAAATTCAACACTTACAGCATTCTTCAGGCTGTATGCTCTCTTCCAAAATATTGCGTCCCGTCATGTTCAGTTCTACAATGAATGGACCTATATAAAATGGAGGCGTATAATGCAAAATGTAACTGTTGGGGAGATTAGAAGTTCATTTCAATGTTTTCTGTTGTAATTTGCATCGCATTAAGTGAGACATGTTTATAAATGGAGTTCTGATATATATTTAGCGGGCGGGATATAATCAGAAAATTCTGTATCCCAGGCTGTCGACTTTCTATGAGATCTTTTCGTTATGCTGTTAAAATAACATCAACCGTCCAAACCTTCAGATTTGGCTCAAGTATTGTGATTATATTGTCGACGATTTCCAGCATCAAAATCAAAATACATACTCCACCATGGAGATAAAGTATAAAATGAATTTAACAATGCAGCACTCATCTGCAAGCTTAGAGAATTAAATGGATAAGAATATCATCAAAAATTATGTTTAACTCGAACTAGCTGCACTGAATACGAAGTTTTTTTGCAACAGAGGTTTTGTGTGATACATCATATGATAATAACGCTAGCTAATCGTGCGTCAACAAAAATTAATCTAGACTCACTGCAAACAAGAGTGGGGCGGTTTTATGTTATTCATTACAGCGTTCCCCAGAAAAAAATTAATTTTTTTTTTTTTTTGCCTGAAGTGCAGATGATACTGGAAAGAGGTTCGTGATAAATCTTTCATCTGCTAAAGTCCATCAGCGTAGCTATTGTAGTTGTTGTGTTAGGTATTACTGTCATACACTTCTGAAGCACAGACAAAACATTCTCTTTTCGTCTTTTACATTTTCACAGATGTTACCTCTCCTAGCAACATTGCCAATAATTTGGAACTCAACCATGTCATTGAGAGATACCAAATAATCATCTGGAATCCACACTCGATGCACACAAGAGAGGCCTGGAAGCACTGAATAACAACTTGCCGGACAAACTGGATGAATAGCAATGCTGTAATCAAGCTTTCACAGTGGTTCAAAATTAACGAAATCCGAGTGAATTCATGCTTTTATTAACTTGCCATTGTTTTCGATGAAAGTTAAAATCGAACAGAATATGTAAACATAAAAATCGTCTAATCATTTTACCGAAGATTTGTTAAAATTTCGAGAGAAAATATTTCCTTAAACGGTATGGCGCCATTGATTCAGCTTCCATGATTGCAGATAGAAGACGAATTCGCATCGGTATTTCTTAGTCTGCAAATTTATTAACTGAAACATACAATTCGCTATGCGAACAAGTGCTTGAGCAACTTTATGAACTGGTTGCTGTTGTAGGCACTTTAGGGAATTAGTGACAGCTACGGTTCAATACACATTCTGGTTTACTATTCTGTAGATTTAGCTCATCATGCAGAAGAATTTTCAGATGTATTGTATTTTACACTGACTTTTAGCTAAAATCAGATCTTTAATAGCTATACAGCATGATGTAGACCAACTCTGAAGTAGTACACGTCAGCAGTTTATAAATTTATGCCACGTCATAGAAAGGAAAACTAACTTCTTTAACTGCACTGAGAGATAAGTTACAATTATATTCAGAATTCCAATAACGCCAACAGATGTTCAGCTTCGAATTAAACTAATTTAATCATATCAGACAATGTGTCTCAAGGGCTCGCATTCACAGCTGCTAGACGGTAACTTGAGAAGTACTGCGTTTCTTAATGGCTGAATTTATTTAGGATGGTCAAGAGCAATGGAAGCACTTGTAATCGTCCGATTGACTTTGGTAAAAAGTAAAAAAATCAGCGTGTATCCTGAGGTACTGACATAGCTCACTATCCCAAAGTTATGAAAGCACAAATCAAATATGATATAAGAAACAGTTGATATACTTTCTTGATCACTTCATCTCTGTTATCTTTTACTTGCTTCAGTGATTGTACTGTGACCATACTGGGGCAACACCCAGACGGATTTAGTTGAGCAAATAGACTCCAATGCTTATATCATGATGGATATATCTATTCCATAACTTGGCAAGGACGCAAGGAAACTGAAAAGCGAAGGTTTCGGATAAAATTACATTGCAGGGTAAAAGTTATGACGAGTTATAAATTTTTTTGATAATAATATCTTTAGTGATGTAGTAACTAATCTGCTATTAATTTATTGGTTTCAAGCAATAGACTACAACCATCTTGGGTACTTCCTTCAGACTTCAACTATTCATATCAACTCCATTACCTGAAACATTTAGGCACTTAAAGTTACTGGATATAATTATAAACGACATCAGTTTTTAGAAAGTAAGCATAGACATAGTCAACAAAGACACTCTCTTGTACATACCGGTATATATATATATATATATATATATATATATATATATATATATATATATATATATATATATGTATGTATTTGCCACGTGTATAAGGGTCTTGTCTAACGTTCCGTGCAAAAGGACTTGCCTAGAAACGCGGGGTAGCGAGACATACACCTCAACAGAAGTGCCAGGCCAGTACCTGCTGCGATAGTAAATATATTACAGAATAGAATTTCAGGAAAGAAAATTGTATAGAAAAGATGCAAATAGCTAATTCTTTACTACAGGATAGATAGAAAGAAAAAAAGAACCTAATATTGAAGGTTGAAAAAATATCTTCTTGCATAATAGAGATGTATATAATGTCAAAACTATTTTGATATTGTATAATGAAAATTATACAATATCAATATAATAAAGATGTATGTAATGTCAAAATTTGCAATGAGTTTTGCCAAAAGCATATGTATACTAATGGTTAAATGAAAGAAAATGCTGGAACACCGGTAGGTGGTCTAAACTATGAAAGGATTTACAATCGTATTGGAATTCTGCAAATTGAT
This sequence comes from Octopus bimaculoides, assembly GCF_046866305.1. NCBI lineage: Eukaryota > Metazoa > Mollusca > Cephalopoda > Octopoda > Octopodidae > Octopus > Octopus bimaculoides. The sequence continues at coordinate 89,935,075 of NC_142929.1, forward strand.
TTGATAGATTTTCTTCCAAAACTTCTGTGAATTATTTTTTCTGCAGTAAGTATATTTTTGGACTACAATGAAAGTTTCCTTAAAAATGGTGGAAGCAAAAATTTCACTTACGCAAGAACGATGAAATTATGTGAATTTTAGTTTCGAGAAATCTACCAAAAATAACGTCAGAACTATAAGCTTTTCATGCTCCAATATTACGATACAGTTTTATAAAGGGAGAAATAAATGAATTTCAGAAGCATCGAAATATAAAATGTTTTTAACATCACATCACAAGAACTAGAGCGGAATTTGCTAAAGAAATATTTAGGCTTCAAAGGATGGAAGCCAGCTACAACTTGCGATAATGAAACGGAATATCATCTGAAAAGATTCCGTATAGGCAGCTTGCAGTGGTTTGAAAGAATCCACGGATTCTAAAAAAATGAAAATATGATGAAAATGTGTGTATGCCTGGCAGACTTCCAGCTGCTGTTGATTAATGTTCTTAAAAAAGAGGAATGCATTCAGGAAAGCATTTTAATTTTAACTACTTCAATCTAATGACGTTTAAATGTTTATTGCTAGTTTATTTCACACCAGATCTACAAAAGTCAACGAGTAGGCCTCTACCTCATGGTCAGTTGATTTGCTAGACATAACAACCAAGTCAAAATCGGTAAATGATGTAGTTCTAGATATGCAATACAAAAGAAAAGGATGAGTGACAAGAACAGAATACAATGGTAGTAAGTCTTCACACTTATGGCTGACCTGGTGAAACAGGACTAAATAACCGCAATAAACTTACATATTTATATTCACAAAAACAATGATGTATTACAAACATTATGCTTCTCGAGTCATACCGACACATAAGGGCCAGATTTCCAGTTTTCATGGCATATATATTCCCCACCTGGACCGGACGCTGTGCCACTACAGGACTACTCATTTAGGGATGCTGAGTGGTCTGGATCGAAATAAAATGAAAATGAAGTGTTTTGCTCGAGAACACAAGGCGTCACCCGGTTGGGAATCGAAACCACAATCTTACGATCACGAGTCCAACACCCTAGCCACGAAGCCACGCGCCTCCAGACAAACATTATCCACATATATGCGCTTACCATGAGCCAACGTGAAAAGGCTTTGGCCAAGTCACTCGACGTATAAGAAACATTACCCAAATCATTCCATAAAAAAACAGATTATAATCTTCAAGAAAGGATACATCA
>NC_142929.1:89941294-89946294 GCF_046866305.1 Octopus bimaculoides
ACGTGTGCGCGTGCGTATGTGTAGGTGTGAAAATCTGGGGCTGGGAAGTGGTCAGTGCTGGTGTGTACGTGGTGCTCTGTTGTGATGTGTTGTTTTGTGTGGTATGGTGGTGTATGGTGTAGTAGTGTGTGGTGTGGTGTGATGGTGTTGGGCGGTGGGGGAGGCGAAAGTGGGTAAAACAAGTGGGATAGCAACATTCATATGCACATTTGATAATTTTCTTTTTTCTCTGTTTATGCTTTATCAAATAAGAATAATATAATACACTTAATAATAATAATAACTGATTCCGTTGAATGCATATACATATGTATATATGGATATGTATTTATGTATATATATGTATCTGTCGAAGTGTGTATATATTTATAAGTTAACCTTATAAACTTTCTAAACTCTCTGACGAAACCCAGAGGCACAAACAAGTAACTTAATCTTATCTACCAAATACTTCAGTTCACTGAATTGATGGAAGTAAAGTGGGTACTTTGACCTCTTGGCTGAAACAGCTGTAAGAAACTATTTTCTATGTTCTATATTTTAATAATCACCGGTATTTTCATATATGTAAAGCATAATCTGTTATACCTGTATGTATATTATCATAATTTTTTTTTTAATAAATAAATAGACATAATATAATGTCTAAAAGTTATACTTTTGATATTATCCCTTAGTTGATTGGATTCACAACGTCTAACTCTCTTGAAATTATATATATATAGTCAAATTAATTAAAAACAGACAAAGAAAGAAAAAGGAAAAACGAACAAACGTGAGGACGTAGCACAAGTAATGTATTAATATGAGGCTCGAAGAAAGAACATAGTTGTTTTACGTTTCAGGCATAGCTCTTCGTCGGAAACAAGGAAAACAGGAAAGTTCAGAAAAAGAAGGAAGGAGAGGAAATTGCTAACAGTCCACGAGTAGAGGAAGTGAAAATTCTTTCTGGGATAGGGGAGTGTGATGATGCTCGGTATGTGTATGTGTGGTGTGTGTATGTGGTAGTGTGTGTGTGTGTGTGTGTGTGTGTGTGTGTGTGTGGCAGTGTTTGTGTGTGTGCGTGGTAGCGTGCGTGCATGTGGTGGGAACTGTATGTGGTAAGATCTGTGTGCGTCTGGTAGAGTCTGTCCATGTGTGTTACTATTGATCTCGGATGTCAGCAGCTATAGTAACAGGTGTGTGCATGTGATTGCATGTTTGCGTACATGGAAGAGTCAATAGTGAGTCAGAGGCTGCCTGAAGGTTGTGTGAATGGGTGTATATATATATATATTAGTTTATGTATGTATTAATATTATCTCAGTTTTAAAAAAGTACCTTTGACAATGTAAATATGTTAATAGTTACCAGAGGTAGCAAAATTACACTAAAAAACCAAGATATCACAGCCGTTTTATAGGTAGAGATACCAAGTTAAAGTGATACATTTTGAGAAGATATGAATAATAACAATACATGGAGCAAAACGCATATAAATAAAAGTTCCTTTAATTCCTACACATGTTTCGAAATAAATGAGACGCCTTTCACAAAGAAGAAAGAGCTGTTGGAATTCCACATATATTCATCTTCATTTCAATCATTTAATTTAAACCTTTAGCATCACGTTTACAACCCACTTCCTTTATATCTCTATGTAAACAAGCGTTCTAACGGTCACTTGGCCATGTAACATCTTAGCTCGTTAATTACTTCATCATTTCGCATTTGCCTTGCTTCTATATGTTGATTCCCTGAAGATGAATATATGTGGAATTCCAGCAGCTCTTACTTCTTTGTAGAGGAGCTCACATATATTTTGAAACATGTGTAGGAATTAAAGGAACTTTTATTTATATACGTTTTGCTCCATTTATTGTTATTATTCATATATATATATATATATATATATATATATATATATATATATATATATATATATATATATATATATATATATACATATATAATTATAAATTTTCTTTAGAAAAGCAAAGAAAGCATGGAAGTGCTCGAGTCAAACCCGAGACGCTTGACAAGTGCAAGAGATACAGTGAAGAGGTTCAACTCAGGAACACTACGATTGGTGTATACATACACGAATTTAATATGATAGATTTCTCTAAAACATATGTTAATACATTCGGAATATAAAGATATAGAAATATAAAAATATATGAATATTTAAAATATGCACGGACAAATAAATATATAGATGTATATAAACATAATAGAGTATACATAAAAAATAGATTAGAATAATGAAATATAGAAAGACATTTCTGTTAGAAATTCAAAATAAATTATAGAATGCAGTAAGTAATATATGTTTAAAAAGAGTTTTTGGCGCACCACATTTAAAGGAAATGAAGTATTCCGACGATTGTTTCCCGGTATCTCTTGAATATATATATATATATATATATATATATATATATATATATATATATATATATATATATATATATATATATATATATATATATATATATACACACATGCGTTTTTATATAATAAATACGTCTAGTAATGGATGAGAATGTATTACGTCAAGTTTTACGAACATCAGCAATTTTATTTCTTTGAAGTTTGCAAAACTAGGTATTATTTTATTTTTTTATTCTTCTATTTAAAATATATATTATGAACAGCTATTTTGCAAGTGAGTAATCAATTATTCAAGTGATATACTTGTATAATATATCATGTGTAAAGTGGTACGTTATATTAAAATATCAATATAAACATGCATGATATGATGCATGTTTTACAGAACTTACATACGTCAAACGACCCCTATAAAATTTATAGTTTAAAAGCATCTTAATGATAATCTTCAAATGCTGCTTTAAAACCTGGTTGTACTATTAGCAAGTAGGTTTCATGCAATATATTTATGTTCCTATTATATGGTTGAACCATATGTTAAAAGAGAGAGGATCTAGGAAATTTCACTTTGTTATATTTTATCCTTCTCTATTGAAATTCAAGAAAATTATTGTTAAACATATTGCTATAACATCTGTTATCCTTAATCTTTTACTATTTTCAGTCATCGGAAATCCACCATGTTGGTGCAGTCCTATGATATTTTAGCTGAACAAATCCATCTGAGTACTTAATTTTCAAGCCTGGTACTTAATCTATCGGTTTCTCTTCTCCTGCTGGTACGTTAAGTGAACGTAACCAAATCCACACCGGTTATCGTCGTTCGGTAGAGGGGATTACACAAGGACACATATACAAACAGGCGCGCGCGCATACACATAGATACGATAGGTTTTCACACAATTTCCTTCTGCAAAACTTGGCCACAAGGCCGGTCTATGGCTCTAATAGAAGATACTTAACGTGATAATTGAGGGAGATATGTATACTCTTTCTTATAAGTCCAGTTACTACGCAGATGTAAAGCTCGGTTAGAAAACATCGGAATCGCTAAATCACGCTGCGTATCAAAATTTTAATAATTTTTTCTTTTTGTTTTTTCGTCTTTAGTAAGTGTTATTTCCTATTTGCTTCTATCTAGAAATCAACACAAATGACTAGTATTCCCTAGAAAATTTGCTTTTGTCACCTGGACATCAATGTTTTGAAACTGATAATTTCAGATTCAGCGTTCAGTTGCTGAAACAGAAATATCGTTACAGCAAATATTCTGCTCAATACCACAGATTTACTTGTCTGTTACTTGACCTTAACCACTTGAGCATGTCTTTTAGTGGCTGATAATATAAGCATCTCTGATTGTGAGCAGGAGTAGTGGGGGAGTACCATAGCCATGAGTTGAGAGAAAGTTTTGGGGGTTTCATAAATGTAACAACTGCAAATATTGAAGGAAATAGCCCTTTTTCATACTTTCTAGGTGTAAGCAAATAAAAATTAACAGTTGCTACCCAAGGACAAACATCGTGTTACACACTGTTATAAAATCAATATTTGACATAATTTGAATATAACATTGAAATACCAATCAAAGCTGCATGAGATTTAAGGCAATTGGAGATGTGAATTCTTTTAAAAATAATTGCCGTTATTTTCAATTAATTTCTACATAGAAATTTTACAATATCCTAATGAGTTAGTCTAAGGTGGTGAGAGGAGAGAATCGTTAGCATGTCGGACAAGATGCATAACGGCATTTCTTCCACCTTTTTAAAGTTCTGAGTTCAAATCCCGCCGAGGTCAACTTTGCCTCTTATCGCTTTGGTGTCAATAAAAAAAGTACATGTTAAGTACTGGAGCTAATGTAATCTACTTGTCCCCTACTCTCAAATTAGCTTATCGTAAACCATGCGCCGGATCGGCGTTCTTCTCAAGGCAATGTTGTGTTCATGGTCACTTATACTTCACGAGAACCGGGTAAAAGGGCCTTATTAGTGTTAGAGCAGAAGAAAAAAAAATACTCTAGAAGGTAAGCTGAACTGAAAAGCTTTATGTCGACGGTCCTGCTTTATGATTCACTAATCGCGTCGCTTTGCTGTGATATGTTTCAAGTAACAGAATTTTCTATATGCGGTACTTAAACGGCATTTATATATGTAAACTGTCTTATAATACTTCCGTGGTTTGCTTCAATAAACTTCTAGAAAACTGACTATGAGTATATGGCTAAAGTCAGTCCTCACAACTAAAGTTTAATATAACAATTTAAATGTTTATGCGAAATTCATCATCTTGCTCACAGTATATCCTAGACTCAGTTCCGTCAATTTTAGTGAGGGTGATCGAATTGTTTCAAACGAAGTTTTTTCATAATTGCAACACAGCAGACTATAACACTCAACTGTATGACTTAGAGCAGTCGATAGAAAAAAATGTCCTTTTGAGCAGGTATGTTGAGGCATCTGGGGAATATAAAACGCAGTTATATCAGAGTAGTATGGCATGTTATAGATCCCGGTAACTAGAAATATTACTTCTTTAGAACAACGCTATAGTTATTTAAATACATTAATTACTTCACAGGAAAACAGCACTATGAAATCTTGGACAAACGGCAAAGTTACATGTTGCAT
>NC_142929.1:89951294-90011294 GCF_046866305.1 Octopus bimaculoides
TTCTACCTGTTGATTCAATTCATTCACACACACACCCATACACAACATGGACTAAATCTTTTTAAGAAAATACGAAATTACAATAATTTCAATGTCATGATTAGCGAAAGCAAAACCGGTCGACAAACGCAATACTCTTTCACTTATACTATATATTAAAAAATATTAATACTATGGAAACTGTGTGCATTCTCCTACTTATATATATATATATATATATATATATATATATATATATATATATATATATATATATATATATATATATATATATATATATATATATATATAAATATATATATATATATATATAGCATTACAACATACTACGTGGGGATAATAGAAATTCTCCTCCTTCCTTTTTCCGTACGATACATATATGTTTGTGTGTTTGTTTGTGTGTGTGTGTGTGTGCCTATACATATATTGTTGGCACTCCGTGAGTTACGACGAAGAGGGTTCCAGTTGATCCAATCAACGGAACAGCCTGCTCGTGAAATTAACGTACAAGTGGCTGAGCACTCCACAGACACGTGTACCCTTAACGTAGTTCTCGGGGGATATTCAGCGTGACACAGAGTGTGACAAGGCTGGCTCTTTGAAATACAGGTACAACAAAAATAGGAAGAAAGAGTGAGAGAAAGTTGTGATGAAAGAGTACAGCAGGGTTCGCCACCACAACCTGCCGGAGCCTCGTGGAGCATTAGGTGCTATTGCTCAATAAACACTCACAATGCCCGGTCTAGAATCGAAACCGCGATCCTACGACCGCGAGTCCGCTGCCCTAACCACTAGACAGGACACAGAAGTGTGTCGATAAGCCAGCTGGAGGAGATGTACTCCTGGGGATAAAAGCAACAGTAACATCCACCCTTAGGGGTCAGCCACATTTAAATGGCAAATATACTATATATATATATATATATATATATATATATATATATATATATATAGATATATATATGAGTAAAAATAAATACAAAAAAAAAGGGTTTTGTATGATCGTGTATAGAGGAATATATTATTTTATTAAAAAAAGTTTCAACTCTGTCTGTTTTTTATTTATATTCTTGTAAAATTTATGTGGGATATAGAATATGGAATATATAATATATAATATAAAAAAGATGGATGGTACAATGAAATGAAGTATTGAATGTCTTATTGAATATAAGGAATATGTCTTATTGAATATATGAAATATTGAGTGTTCAATATAAAGGATTAAATATATAAATATATAAAGGCGAATACGTATTTTCTATACCTTGTGGTATTTCATCATGGCCGGTATGACAGACTGTACCACTCCTAAAAATAGTGCAATTTATAACAATAGTAATAATAGCAATGTTGGTAATGATAACGTTAATAATTCTAATAATATAGAATCTTCTACCCACTTCTATAACCTCTCTTCTGACGATATTACCTCCTCTATTACCGAGCACAGTCCCTAAAACTCACCTAATTGTAATTGCCGCCCTGGAACCACCTGCCCCTTACAAACCCATTGCAGAAGATATAATGTAATTTACAAATGCACTGTCCTTAATCTATTACACAACTCTACAGCCACATACATAAGATCAACCAAAGATTTTAAGCAACGATATGCCGCTCACTTCCCCTCTTTAGATGCGATAAACATAGTAAATCTACAACACTCGCCAACCACATACATCATCTCAAAAATACATATTCTATTATGGTCCATACTGGACTTAGGGCTTCCCTACCGAGGTCAACGCTCAACCTTCAAACCTTGCCTGAAGGAGGCACTTCACATATTAAAGCACAAATCTCCAGCTCTGCTAAATAAACATAATGGGGTACTAAAAACATATAATCACCGCTTTTTTCATACATTCAAATTCTACCACAAATCCAAATGCCAAAATGACCATACAGTACATTTCCACAATAACCCTTAGGTAATCCCTATGACCTTATAAATCTATATTTTAACATCTAATCCCTATCTAACTCGTCACTCATACTCATACGCGAATTTCACAACCATCTAATTATATTCGAGTGTGTGGGCATCCATGCTTTGTGCGTGTATATGTATGTGTGTGTATGCGCGTATGTATGTACGTATGTATGCATGAATATATGTATGTATAAAAGGTATATATACCTGCGGGTACAGGGGGGATAATACATACAGATACACGTATATGTGGGAGTGCACGTATCCATGTACATATGAGAACGAGTTATATGTGTAGATATTGATATGTATAAACATCTGTATAGATAATATATATATATATATATATATATATATATATATATATATATATATATATATAATAAGCAACACTGATTTCAAAGGTGATTGCAGTACGCACGTTTCATGCTACTTCAATTTATTTAAGTAATGCGAGCATTACCTTAAATGCAATATGAAGAGCAATCTTCAGCTGCACGAAAAATGCAGAAATATTACTGTAGAAAAGACATATTATAAATGTGGCAACATTTCAAATCCAAGTGGTGGAGAGAATACAGAGGAAGAATACATAAGTCCATCTTGACATAGCCGAGTCTATCAGGCTAGCCTGATAGACTCGGCTATGTCAAGATGGACTTATGTATTCTTCCTCACATTTGGATTTTTATGTATTCTCTCCCCCACTTGGATTTGAAATGTTGCCACATTTATAATATGTCTTTTCTACAGTAATTTTCTGCATTTTAGTGCAGCTGAAGATTGCTCTTCATATTGCATTTAATGTAATGCTCGCATTACTTAAAGAAATTGAAGTAGCATGAAACGTGCGTACTGCAATCACCTTTGAAATCCGTGTTGCTTATTTTTTTGATTTTAATCACCTATCCTTTTGGGATGCGATATTCGGGTGCCTACCCATAAGTACCATATTCAACTTTGAATCTATATCTAACCGTATATATATATATATATATATATATATATATATATATATATATATATATATATATATATATATATATATACATGTCTAATGTATACATACGTATACATTCTCACATATTTTTATTCTACTACTAGTACTGTCCTGTCCAACCATCTAAATTCCTAAATTCTTCTTTCTATAGTAATACCCCCTTTCTCTACTCCATCATTTAGACACTATCACTGCAATTGACACTCCTTAAAGCTTTATATCTCTCTCTCCATGACTCATCAGTCCTTCTATTTTTCTACACTCTAATACATTTCTCTCTCCTTCACCCTTTTCATCCCGTTCCTACCTTATTATATTCACTGACCACTATCTGGCACACTATCCCTTATCTCTAATTTTGTATTCCTTTTTCTTTTTTTTCGTTATTCGTTTTATTATTTTTTTCTTCCTCTTTTCTTTTCTTTCTCCCCCCTTTTTCCCTTTTTTCTCTCTTTTTTCTCTTTCTGTTTCTCTCTCTCTCTTTATTCCTCTCTTTCTGTTTTCGATTTGACCATACTAATACATTCCCTACTTTTAGGTCACTTTAAACAGAACCCTTGATTCAATAACACTGTGTATAAAATCTGTATTTGGAATGACCAATTTCAAAGACTGTTGGATTTTACTCATAGGGTATTGGAATCTTAATACTGGATTTACAAATGCAATGAACAATCTTGAAGACTATTGGATTTTACTCACAAGGTATTGGAATCTTATGTATACCATTCTGCCTAAACAATGGATTTAAAAATACAATATCTCTGCATTGACTCTCTATTTCCTATCTTATCTAAATTAACTATTGCTTAACCATCTTCTCACGTCGTCTTCGATGAAGGGATATAATAAATATCCTTGAAACAGCTGTAAGACCTATTTATAAATGTTCTAAAATATACACAACCTTGGTTTTTTTATCACATTACGAAAAGTAAATCTTTATATATATGTATATATATATTGCAATTGAAATAAACCGAGGCACACAATATATATATATATATATATATATATATATATATATATATATATATATAATACAAAGAATATATATACATGTATACACACATATATGTACATACTTACATCTACATGTGTATATACATGCATATCAGGGTACAGGACGTTAGAACAATAAACTACAGACAACGGAACGAACACATAGGAAAACGGAAAGCCCCTTGGAATATCCCTTCATCAGCTGTCTCTATTCTATCTAGACGTTTCGATATATATATATATATATATATATATATATATATATATATATATATATATATATATATACATACATACATACACGTATGTATGCGCGTGCGTATGTGAGCGTGTGTGTGGATGTGAGTTGCGTGCGCGTGTATTTCATTGGTTGAAACAAAAGTGTTTCCTTCAGTGCTTGTGCATATATGGAACTATAAGTTATCTGAAAAGAAACAAAAGAAAAGAGGTCGAACGATTGATGAATAAGTACCTCTCTACTTAGAATTTAATCCCATTTGTCTCTTTTGCAATAACTCCGGTCACTCTTCACTGACTTCAATATTTTCCAGGTTTTGAACTTGTCCTGGAAAGGCTCGTGTATGAGTAGTATTTTGTTGTTGTAGTGAATTTTCGTCGATCTCTTTTATCATCAAAGTTTAGTGATACACTCATGGATAGCTGAAAATGTAAAAGAGTGCCAATGTCAAGAGTATAACGTATGGGACGAAAGTCATCTAGCAATTTGTTATATAGTTATGGATAAGCATTGGCCCGTGAACAGATGCATTGTCGTAGCGCAGAATCTCAGTTTAATTTGTCCATGCATCAAACTTTTTCCTATCTATTGTTTTTATCACACACCGTACGACATCAAAATACGATTCTTTATAGATATGTTAGAGCAAATAGAACAAATTCTTGATAAGAGTCTCAGATTTCAAAACGATAATCAAAATCACGTTCAAATATGAGCGTCTATATGATGATTGGTTTCTTTTCAGTGACGATGATTTAAACAATCCAACGACTTTTTTGGTTTAGTCATCAGCGCCGTGCAACCACATTTCGAAACATACGATCGGAATATTCTGAAAGACTGTATCTCGGTTTTCTTTTTATTTACCTGCTAGTAGAAAAGGCACAAATTTAACGGCAACATATTACATAATTTTCCATTCAATTCCTGGAGGGTAATGTTTTACAGGTGGCTACTGTTTCGAAATCCTTGTAGAAAATCGGGCGGCGACGATCATAGAACAAAGCACGTACTTTTACAATACGATCATTATCTGCTATTGTACAAAAACGACAAGATTAAACATTGTCTTCGGTGGATGTCATTCTCGACTTGAAATGCATAAAACTTCTAATGATTTGTTACAACACGTTTGTCTTACAAAGGCTTCAGTCTACAACTTGTGATTAATCATTAATCGCACTAAACGTACATTCAATGTAGCGCATAAAATCTCAGTAAGTGGCTCACATGACGTCATAAAACTGACTGAAAGTGAAAATCATCTATACACACTACATTAACTCGGTTGGTTGGAGCCCTGATCTAGAAGTGTCATTTCTTTTAGGACAAGTCACGTATTCAGAAAAATGTAAATCAACATATGAGCAAACTGGAGTTATATGTATTAAAGTGTATTAATGTGTATGTTAAATGAGTGGAAGAGGAGGAAGTGGATGAGAGAGAAAAAATTAACGACTCTGTTTTGAAAAGTATATTTCTTATGAATGTGTGCATATGTCTATGCGTTTCTATAAGTGTATTAGTGTGTGATTTTGTTTTCATTCTAACAGCTTTATGAACAACAATCTTACACCCACACTAATTCTGACAACACAAACATTGCATATACAGATACACTCACAAGAACACACACTCGCATTTATTCTTCATATTTATTATTTCTACATTCACAATATAAAGGAAATGAAACGCACCTACGGCATTCAGAAGCCTGAAACAGTTAATCTAATGAAATACTGGTTTACATCATTACTAAATGATTGATCAGAATTTTCTAAACTTAATTGAAAACACATTCGTGATTATCTTTGCACTGAGGTGAAAATGTGCAAAATAGATTAGAGATAGAAATAACTGCAATTAGCAGTGGAAATTGAGTCAGTGCATATCATATTTTGATTTTATTATATTGTTGTCTTTTGTCATTGATGTCTAAAACAACATTCAATAATGTTTCCGAGGAAATTCCTAATTTACTTAAATACCTAATTACACTGGAATTGTATGAAAATAATTCTTGTTAACCTTTTCTGTTAGTCAATACCATTTACCGATAGGCATTTATAAGTCATTCCAGATTTAATGGTATTAAAAATGTATATGATTCTAGTCTATATAGAAAGCATGTTTTACGTACGGAGTCTACACTGGTAGCTAACCAAACAGACACCCTCTCAGTAAAATACTGTGAAGTGATGAGCAGAATTGAGTAGATGGAAAATTCTTGAAGATCACTATCATGCGAAGGTTTTGAGTCCTGAGTGCTGCCGTGAAACAAACTTACATTGAATAAGGTGTATTTAGATGGAGGGGAGTTAGAATAATTTAGTACTGAGCATAGCATTTCTCTCTTTTCAGTTTCAAGCGTCAAATAAAAGGAACATATTTCCCTTATAAGATGAAAAAAAATTCCTTCCCTTCTCATGAACCACTAAATATTGACAACGATAAATGCCTTTAAATGCATCAGTCTTTATGCGATAATTTACACAAACCAGCTTAGGAATATTACATTTTTTTGTCGCTACCCATACTTCCTTGACAGTTAGAATACTTCAACTAGATCATCAATAGGATTTTTCTAACTAGCAGTGTTCATCATCAACTCCATTGAGAAAGCATGTCAGATGAAGTCAAACTCAAATTCAGTAACTTTTATAGAAGTTGATCATTTTCAATTGCAGCATTAGCAAAATTGGTACCTAATTAAGGACACGCGATCAAAATTTTTTCTTACAATTAAAATGAATCCTTTCAGAAACCGAAATATTGGCATATGTCTTTAATGTATATACACATGTGACATCTGAAAACATGTTAATTTTTTATCACTCAGTAAAATGGTCATCGTATTCTATATTGTTTCTTTTAGATGGCAGGGTTTAAAATACAGGCTTTAACATCAGCTGATATTTTTGGTATTGAATACTGAATACGATAACATTCAAAGTATTATATGTCTGTTGATACGTCATGTAAATGTGATAGAATCTTCGGATTTTAGAAAAGAACATCAAGACTCTTTGAAAATGAAATAAGAACAGTGATAAACATAGAGATTGCTTGACAGAAAACTATTAAAAAATAATGAAATATCATTGAACTAAGCTACTTTCAACCATTCTAAGCCATCGGATTCTATAAAATGTCAAGAAGACAACTCGGATTATTTTTTATTTACTTAAAATTAAAATAACAAGATGCTTTCATTGAAATACTTGATCTATATTTCTGTTAATTCATTTCAATAGATATTATTTCTTTTGAAAAGAACAGAACTTGCAGTAAAAGGAAAAAAGGCCTATATGTGTGTGTATACAAATAAATATATGCGTGCAAATGAGTGTGCGTGTGTGTGTGTGTGTGTGTGTGTGTGTGTGTGTGTGTGTGTGTGTGTGTGCGTGCGCACGTGTGTGTGTGGGTATGTATGTGAGGTCAGAAGGCATGAGTGATGAATATATTTATATACACTATCTTATAGGTGAATATATAAAAGAATATGAATGTATAGATTGACTTTTTAATTCCTGTGGCATTGGCTTTTGCATTTTATCTTTCTGAGATTAGTGAAGTATTAAAATGTGATAACCGAATCTGTGATGAATTAAATTAAGCTTATGTATCCTAAAAAATGTTGTGGCTTTGATGCATATGTTACAAACCGTTATTTAAATCGGTTCAGCCTGGTCGATAGCCGAATCATCATCGCTGACAACCTCTTATAGTATCTAACATCCTGACGTTTAACTTTATGTCAATAATCCTCGAGAAACTGTAAGCTGTTGTTTATAATCAAGAATCAAGAGTTAAAGCGAATAGTGAACTTTGGAATGCAAATCTTTAAGTAAGCAGATTTCTCAACAAGAGATTTATCGTTCATAGCAATTATATCTTACAGAAAATTTCTGCCCCCTTTTAGTATTTTACTTCGTGTATTTCTAGATTCAATTATTTAATAAGTTAGGACAGGTGATTTGACAGATTCGTTAAACTAAATGCAATAGTTCATAATCTTAACCTATAATCTACATTTATGAAGCCATGTACTATTCTTCTGTAACCTAATTACCAAATACATTTAAACTGGCCATAGGAAGGATCCTGCCACTCTGAAACCTGAAAAATAGCTATACTAGCATGAGAGCCCACACGCTTAATGGAGATACATGCTGCGCTTTCACTCCATCACCTGCAGAATAGGAAAACTCAGTTTCTTGGCCACCGGCTCCATGGTGAGACACCAAAGCTATCAGAATGACTTGCTTAGCATCATATGAAGTGCCTTTTAGAAGATCATTCCTTACTCATTTGGCGCTTGTAATTGTCAACTCTGCTGCCGTGAGAATCTACTTACTGCACCAGCTCAAAGTTTTCCTTCATAGGGACATGACCGACCTTATTGTTGGAACACAAATATACTCTGTTAATGGACTATCATTCTTAGGTCGTTGATACTACTTATATATCCACGTCGAAGCCAAGTTGGGCTCCTACCCCCACACACAATCGAAGGTATATACAATTTTCTACTGCCCCAGAGATTACAGCATACTCTTGTCGGTTGATGATCTTATTTGTAACTTGACACCATTAGCTTGGACTAACTCGTATGTGATATTTGCTATTGTGGGTTTTACATGTTGGATAGATGACAGTGATTACATATTTCACCTATGAACTTGAGTGTCACGAAAGACAGAGGGGAATTTAGATGCTTGAAAGTACCAAAGAAACAATTAAGTAATGAAATGGTCAGTCTTCATCATTCTATCACTTCATTATCACTGAACACTTAATCTTATCTTCGTTGTGTTTTGCACTTTCTGCTTAATGATCTGAACATGAGAGTAGAATTATAATTTATATTAATCCGATCCTGTTTTTTGTCTATTTTATTATTTATGCATTTTGTATTTTGACTATAATTGTACTCCAGTAATACATCAATGGGTTTAGTCTTGTGTGTAAACTGTTGAAAATGATACACTACGTTGGATATGCACATTCACATAGTACGGCGGTATTTTCGGGGAATGTTTGTTGCTGTGTTGAACTTTTAGATATACTTATTAAAAAAATAAAACTGAAGAAATAGAAACAGACATATTCTACAAAACCACAGACGCCAAACAATAGCTATTTAATTCATGCCACCCAAGACACACCTAAACGAACATCCCATTCAGCCTTGCAAGAAGGATATGCACAATATTGTTAGAAAAAATGTCATAGACCTTAGACTGCAAGAACTCAAAAACACCCTGATTGACAGACACTATCCAGTTCAACTCATAGAGGATGGTAGCAGACGTACAACACAAATCGTCATAGAAACCGTAAGAAAAGTTCAACACAGCAATACACCTTCCCCAAAAATACTGCCGTACATATCCACATACAAACCCAGAAACAAAGAAACCTTCATCATCATCACCCAAATTTACCAATGCTACATAAGGACCCCAAATTAAAGGAAATTTTACACACACTTAAGATCATTAAAGGCCACAAACAACCGAAATCACTAAAAAGTGCCTCACAAAAGCAAAATTATTTTCTAAAACAACGGACGCAAAAGTGAAAAAGTGTAGTCGACCAAATTACGCAACATGCTCAAATTTTCTAGAAGGATCAGAATTCTTTTTCAAAGAGGAACAAAATTCAAAATCAAATCTGAATTTACTTGTGCCTTAGAAAGCCTGATTTATGCTATAAGATGCTCGGGTTACCACAATAGGGTCTACGGGATTATCGCTCAGACGCAGATGCACTCTGCACCGATAGTGGATTGCATTCCCAGAATACAGAATGCTAACCTTTAGTAGACACATTGAGAAATGCGCAAAGCAACTGCTACCACAGTTTGTAATCGTTCCATTTTATCAATGTGCCGTTGGAACACCAACACCAGCTAGATTAGATAAGGAAACCTACTACATTGAAAAATATAAGCCAAAATTTAACCATTTCTAACAGTTTTTAATAAGGAAACTTACCTCATTGAAACAAATATAAAGCAAAACTTAACCACCTGTAACATTCTATTTTTTCTAAATCAAATCATGTTAAATTAATAAAACCTTGTCATTCCCAACATTTTTTATTATCTCCCTTATACCGAAAAAATCCCTGATTACCTTCCCTTGTCTGGAACTCTCATACTTCACATCATAGCGAAGAGATGACCCAATATCGGTAAAGAAATTTAAGAAATTTGAAAAGAAAATACGAAACCAGTTATTTGTCCCAAAACAATGTTACTATACACAAAATGTTATTACATTTTTCAAACATAACGATTTAAATATATTCTTTAACCACACACACACACACTATGTGTGTCTGTATGTGTATGGTATAGGACAATCAGTAAGTTGTCATATTAGGACTCAAAGTTTCAAATACCGGAGCTAAGAGCTACGATGCCTCTTCCTCGGATATTTTGATAATAGACCCTATGAAAAAAAAGCCATCAATTAAAAGTGAAGTTAGTCTAATAGGAAAAATTATAAAAGATGAAAAATAAGGAATAAAAATTATAAAATATACAAGCAGCCATATTCTCAAAATACATATAAAACTTTCTGCGTTCGAAAAGTCTACATACGTACATACGTATATATATATATATATATATATATACATATATATATATATTAATTTATGTATATATTAATACTATCTTGGTGGAAAAACTTCGATAATGCAAATATGTTAATAATTACCGGGGTAGCAAAAATCACACAAAAACTGGGTTATCATACCCGGTTAATGGGTAGAAATTCTATGTTAAAGTGATGTATTTTGAGTAGATATAAAGAATAATAATATATGGAGCAAAACGCATATAATCAATAAGTTCCTTTAATTCCTACATATGTTTCAAAAATTATATGCCCTCTACTCCAAAGAAGTAAGAGATGCTGGTATATACATATAATTTCATCATCAGGGAACCATATTACAAATGCAAGGCTTGCGCTAAATGCTAATATTGCGTACGAGTAATAACGCTATATACCTGAGTTAAATGACCATTAGAAACAAGAACGCTAGTTTACAGGGAGCTGTTTAGGGAGAGATGCAATGAACGCTATATTAAGAGTTTAAATTAAAATAAGACATAATGAACCGCAGAAAAATCTAAACGGTAATAATTCTTTATATACTACTCATTGTGTAAATAAGTGTTTATAAGGAAGGAAAATTAAAGATGGATTGTAAATATAATTAATTAACCATAATATTGTATCATATTAAGTTACGGTAATTAGCCTAAATAAATGGCAATACAAGGTACAAAACTATAAAGTGCTGAAATAATAAGAATAAACATGCTTACGATAACAAAATCGATAGTATGTACGTAAATATACAAGTATACTTAAAACTCTACGAATATAACTTTTTGGGGATAAACTTGCTGAACCAACTAGAGAAGGAAAAAGAGTGTAAAAAACTGGCGATGGATTTAGATATAATTATTATTTAAGATAATATTATAATGTTATTATTGTCATTGTTGTTGTTGTTGTTGTCATTGTTGTTGTTGTTGTTGTTGTTATTATTATTATTATTATTATTATTATTATTATTATTATTATAAATTTAAAAATGAATTTATTATTATCATTATTATTATAGTTATTGTCTAAAGTTAAATAAAAATAAATACAAAGTTGGGTGATTGTTCATACCACATGTAAAGCGGCTGTCAACTAGTGAGTATGTTGGTAGTTGAAAATCATGATAATAACTAACATTAGTAAAAAGGATGAAATTAATGAAACGAGCCGAAGGTGTGCTTGCTCCAATGCTGGCATCTGTATGCTATCCGTGTTATCTGGTTCACTAAATTATACTTGGAGAACAGAATGTGGAATAGCTCCAAGTTACAGAGAGGACAAAAATCTTTATCCTTGTTGTAGGGTATTGAGGTAGCCAGTATTGACTATTCCAAAGAGAATTGTTTATTGCAGTCCTTAAGTTTCCAGATTAACTTACTAAGACCGGTACTATTATTTTTATTCCTATCCCTAAAGGATGAGTAATGGTTAGAGATTATCTTAGAGACCTGCGTCGAAGAGCAACCAATATAATGCGAGACCTCTCAGTTAGTCGTTACCTTACATTGATAAACCACATTTTTGGTCCTAGCATTCACACTTAAAAACTTGATTCTATCAGAATTAGATTCCGAGATACTAATCTTATTGTTGTGATAGTTATTGTTATATTTACTAATGTTGTACGTATTACCTATATTTTTATCTAACTAATTATTGCTACCACATGCGTGTGCCGAATTACTGGAGTAATAGTTATTATTATTATTATTCAGTAGTTTTATTTTTATAACGTGCTTTCACTTCACTACCGAGCGCAGCTCTGTGCGCCTTGGGTATGTGCTGTGGTTTGCTGTGGTGCTCTTATGTTTACTGTATTGAAAGTGTTTTGCGTAGAATGTGTGCAGTACCCAGTAGTGCAATTTTCTGTATGTTATATATATTTGTAAGTCCTGCTATTTTTGTTATGTATTTGTCTGAATATTTTTTTATTATACCTAAGGCACCTACTATGATAGGAATTGTTTCTGTTTTTAGATTCCACATTCGAGTTATCTCTATTTCCAGGTCTTTGTATTTTGAAAGTTTTTCCATTTCTTTTAGAGAAACGTTGTCATCTGCTGGTATTGATACATCAATTAGAAAGCATTTTTTTTTCTTCATGATCTTTGACAACTATATCTGGTCTATTTGCCTTAATTTCTCTATCTGTGTGTATTGGCATATCCCAGAGTATGGTTGCTTTCTCGTTTTCTGTGACCTTTTCTGGCGTGTGTTTATACCATCTTTTTTCTGTTGTTATTCCATAATGTTGGCATAGCTTCCAGTGTATATAGGTCCCAGCTCTGTCGTGTCTGTGAATATATTCCTTCTTAGCCAGGACTGGGCAGCCAGAGATAATATGATTTATTGTTTCTTGTCGATTTCCACATATTCTACAGTTACTTGTTATATTTCTTTTCATTATGTGTTTTTGGTAATTTCTGGTGGGGAGGCAATTAAAAATCCTTCAGTCTCTGCTTTGAGTCCTGAGCTTCTCAGCCATTGCTGGGATTTTTCTCTGTCTATTTCTTTCGCATTTAGTTTAGCCCAGTATTTACCATGTAGGGGCTTTTCTTGCCATCGTTTTATCATGGTCCGTTGTTGTTCTAGTTTTAGTTTGGATTTCATTTGTTTTATAGCTTTTGTTGTTTCTTCTTCTTCTTCTTCGTATTTGTTAGGTAGATTGATTTCTTGTTTGTATTTGTCAGCTTCCTTAAATACTGAAAACAGTTTTTTGTTTTGCTCGTGTTTTGTGGCTATTTGTATTAGTTTCCCTTGCTTCTGGAGTAGGTATTTTTGCAGTCCTATGGTGGTTATTTTATAATAGTTTTCTAGCTGTATAAGACCCCTGCCACCTTCTGTGCGTTGTATATATAGCCTTTCTATGTCAGATTTTGGGTGGTGCATCCTATATCCTGTCATTATTTTTCTTGTTTTCCTGTCTATTTTACATAGTTCGTTTAGTGTCCAGTTAAGGATGTTGTAGCTGTAGCTCATAACTGGGACAGCTAAAGTGTTGATACCCATTATCTTGTTTTTAGCATTGAGCTCTGTTTTTAGTATTGATCTAACTCGTCTATAGTACTCTTTCTTTATTTTTTCTTTCATTTGTGTATGTTGTATCCTATCTAATTCATTGACTCCTAAATACTTATATGTTTGGCTTTCGTCTAGTTCTCTTATTTCATTGGCTTTATCTAGTGTTATATTGCTACTTTTAACTAATTTTCCTCTTTTCAGGGTTGCTTTGGCACATTTTTCTAATCCGAATTTCATTTCTATTTCCTTGGTAAAGCCGTGTACTGTCTGTAGTAGTGTTTCTAGCTCTTTGTCGTTTTTTGCATATAATTTTAGGTCATCCATATATAGAAGGTGGCTGACTGTTTTTCCATAGCATTTGTAACCGCATCCAGTTCTATTTAGCAATTATGTTAAAGGTGTGAGTGCCAGGCAGAACAGGAGTGGAGAGAGCGTGTCTCCCTGGAATATTCCTCTTCTAATGGGGATGGCTTTCGTTTTCACAAGTCCCTCTTTTGTTTGGAGCTGTAGCACTGTCTGCCATTTGTTCATTGAGTGCTCTATGTATTTTATGATAATTGGTGCCACCTTGTTTATGGCTAGTGTTTCCAGAATCCACGTGTGGGGAACACTGTCGAAAGCCTTTTGGTAGTCCACCCAGGCCATACTGAGGCCTTTCTTCTTTCTGCGGCTGTCTTCAGTTATGGCTTTATTGATCAATAATTGATCTTTACAGCCGTATGAGCCCTTGCAGCATCCCTTCTGCTCTTCTGGAAACAGGTTGTTATTTTCCAGGTGTTTACTCAATCTCTGCGATATTATTGCAGTAAAGGCTTTGTAGATCGTAGGGAGACAGGTTATAGGTCTATAGTTTTGTCTCTGGATCTGCTATTATGTTGTTAAAGTTTTCTGCCAGCTTTTTATGCATTGCTGGCAGGTGTTTTAACCAGAAATTGGGGATCTTGTCGTGTCCAGGTGCCTTCCAGTTGCTTAGTCTTTGCAGTGTCTGGGTGACCTCTTCAGTTGTTATAGGGGCCCAGAGTTGCTCAGGTGCTAAGTTCGTTGTTTTAATGGTCCTTTTTTGGGGTTGTTGCTTCACCGACCATATTTGTTTCCAGAATTTCTCTAGTTCTTCTGCTGTTGGTGCTGAAGTAATGTCTATTTTATTTTTACCCAGTTCTTGGTAGAGTTTTTTGGGGTTGGATTTGAACTGTTTGTTTTGTTCAAAGAAACGTTGGCGTTTCTCATACCGGCGGATCCTCTGTGCTTTCGCAAGGATGTCTTGCTTTAGTTTTTCTTTTGCCTCAGGTAAGTCTTTTTCTGTAATGCTGTATTTGTACAGTATTTTTGTTTTCTTCTTGTTACTTAGTAGTGTTGATTGTTTACTAATTTCGTTGAGAATCGATAAATCTTTTCTCTTTTTTTAAATTTTATTCTGGATGTTATTTATCCACAAGGTCTGTTTGGGTGGTAGAACTCCTGTTCGGATGGGTTTGAGTGAGTATCCTGCTTCTTTTGTGGCTGCAGTGGCTGCCGCATATATCATGTCATTTAGCTCAGTGATATTGCCTGTTGTTTCTGTGGTTGTTAGTTCCGTGACGGCCAGGTCTATGCTATTTATTATTGATGTTGTTTTATTGTCTATTTTGATTTTTGAGAGATATAATCTGTGGTCCATTCTAAGATTTGTGGTTTTCAGTTCTTCGGTTATTTTCATTTTCATAGTATCGTAATTATTAGGTTTCCCTTCGTTATTTCCAGGCTTTATATTTGTTTTGCCTTCCTTTTCATTCATATGTTTGTCTGTGGTGTTCTGGATTGGTGCTTTTTGTACGCTATTATACATCTCTACGGTCTGGGTTTGTTGTTTTTTGTTTACTTCGTTTTTGCCGGGAATGTTACCTTTGTCCTCGTGTTTTGCTATCTCAGTGTTTATATTATTATTATTTGGCATTGCTGTGTGACTACTATCTAGATTTTCCTGATGTATTTTTTCTTTCAATTGTTCTATTTCTATTTCTGATATTTTTTTGCTTTTAGAATATATCTTCTTATGTTAGCTAGTTTGTTAGGGTTCATTGTTTTATCGAGGTCTATATTTACATTATTTTTCTTCCATGTTTTATATGTATGTGTTGTTGCGTTTTCGTTTTTTGGGTAGAGTACTGCTGTGAAATAGGCCTGTAGGATCGAAATGTGTTCCTCACGTGTCCATTTATGCCGTTTTGGTTTTGTTTGCGGGACATGAGGAACAACGTCCGGCCCTTTATTTTGACGGTCATCGTTTTCGTAGGGTACCGGTTCGTTTATTTCTGTTGTCAGATTGTTTTGCACGTTCATATCTTCGTACTTTTTTCGTAACAAGCTTACAGTACGTACTTCTCGGTTGTTATTCTTGGGTGAAATAATACCGGTGTTATTTAATATGTTTGTAATTTTTTTGTACATGGTGTTTTGGGGTTCGAAGATGGTCTGATTTTGATGTAACACGTGTGTTTACGATCGCTGTGCAGGTAGTGGAGGTATCAAGTTAAAATACATCATTATATTTGGAAAAATAGGAATAAATTTCAATGAGTATTACTTACTCGGGTATAGTCCAACCCTTTGTCAGCTATTTTTGGGCTCCATGCGATGTCTTTATTTCCGATGTTTTTGGATAAGTTTCGGAGCAGTGATTTATCGTACTCACATGTTAAACTTCCCCGGTGTTCTTCTTCTTCTTCTTCTTCTTCTTCTTCTTCTTCTTCTTCTTCTTCTTCTTCTTCTTCTTCTTCTTCTTCTTCTTCTTCTTCTTCTTCTTCTTCTTATTATTATTATTATTATTATTATTATTATTATTATTATTATTATTATTATTATTATTATTATTTTTATTATTATTATTATTATTATTATTATTATTATTATTATTATTATTATTATTATCATCATCATCATCATCATCATAATTGGTATGGCTGACTAGAGGTGAATCTAAAAGTCTAAAATTATGGGAAGATATTATTTGTAACATATTTTTTGTATTAGAAAACCCAAATCTAACCTTATGTGTGTTGATGATTGGGTAATAGTGAGAACCTCTAGGAAAGTTCCTATTCACCGCATCGCGGAACTGCAAAGCCAAATTGGAATTAACTTGTTTCTCAAATGGGTCGATGAACCAGATGTTGTCATTGGATCTAGGTGCAGTGTTGGTATTGCTAAATAAATTAATTTTTTTTTGTTTTTATTAAGGTGTCTAGAGCCGGTTAAGCCTCCTCTTTTATGTGAATGATTATAAGTAGGTGCCACTTTCTAAGTTAAGTGAGAAGAAGAGGAAGAAATAGAATTGAGTTTATCCCTGCTAGTAGTGGAAATATCCTGCTGTACAACAGATGAAAGATCACTAAATGTATTTATGTATCTTACCTTGTCTTTGTAACCTGCCTTCAATAAGACCGAATTATAAAGTCAGCCTCTTTATTGAAAATGTGGGAGTTAGAGGAAAGTTTAGAAAGTCTGAGAGAAATACTCTTAACTAAATTACTGGTGATAGACTTTGGATGGTTACTAAAAGGGCTTATGTACCTAAGATTCGTTGATGGTTTATGGAAAGGAAAGTGTGTGTTGCTATGTAAGTCTAAAGTTACATCTAGGAAGTTGGCTACGGAGACCTCATCTTCAAATACGATGCCAAAACCCATTCTCCGGAAGAATCTAGCTAATCTATCTTAAACCTTTTGGATGTGCTGGGTAGTGACATTTAGGAGGTATAGCAGACAATCTTAAAACTCTACGAATATAACTTTTCTAACCATTACTCATCCTTTAGGGATAGGAATAAAAATAATAGTACCGATCTTAGTAAGTTAATCTGGAAACGTAAGGACTGAAATAAACAATTCTCTTTGGAATGGTCTATACTGGCTACCTCAATACCCTACAACAAGGATAAAGATTTTTGTCCTCTCTGTAACTTGGAGCTATTCCACATTCTGTTCTCCAAGTATAATTTAGTGAACCAGATAACACAGAGAACATTTTTACTATACACACTTATATTAATACAGGCTTGGTGCAACCCACATACAAGGTAGTATATATAGTTTAATAAATATATACACATATATGTGCTTCTTACAAATATTTAACAATTTTTGAAAACATATAAATGTATACTATATAAGAGCAATTAAAGTAAAATGAGCAGATTGTATCAATAGAGTTTAAATTTGCTTTCAAAATGAGCATTGTATCCTGTGGTTGCATGTAGCTATTCTTTCGAGATGCCTGTTCACAAGTTTATTTATACAGGTTAAAATGCATGGTGCCTCCCCAGAACTAGATTGCAGTACCTTGAAAAAGTATTGTACGTACATGCACTTTTTATTACTCAGCATGGACTGTTGTATTGCATTTTTCCTTCTTTATGTCTCCACACCAGCTCAGCGAGTGAGCTCATGTTAATGTTTTTAAACAATGAAATGTGGTTCCGATGTCAGCGTTTGGAGCGATCAGCAGTCGCAGCAATATATACAAATGAATTTTTAAACGGCTTAAATACATAAGCTTTCATTTCCCAGAGGAAATGCGTTCCTGTCCTTACAATTTTTCCGCATCATTTTCTATTAGGCAGGAACCAGTCGTTCTTCAATTTTTAATTTTTCTTTTATTATTTAGGTGGTTATTGTTAGTGATGTTGATTTACTCTTCATTACTATCCCTTTGTAGTTTCTACTACTACTATTACTGGGCTTTTCAGCATTTCTATTAATACTCATGTTACTTCGGCTACCGTATGATTATTCTTTTTGTATAAGAATCATTTGGACAGGCTTGATTATTTTCTTCCTTATCATATCCTTACTAGTGTAATCTTCAGGATATCACAGAATGCCACACTCATAAGCTTAATAAGGGGCTAAATCAGGAGATCACTAACACCATCTGTGTGTAAGGGGAAAAGATTGTGGTGCTTTAAATAAAAATGTTTATATATATATATATACATATATATATATATATATATACATATATATATATATATATATACAGATATATATATATATATACATATAAACATTTATTTATTTATATATATATGCATATATATATATATACACATATTTATATATACATGTGTATATGTACATATATATATATATATATATATATATATATATATGTATGTGTGTTTGTGTGTCTGTGTTTGTCCCCCCCATCAGCACTTGACAACCGATGGTGGTGTGTTTACGTCCCCGTAATTTAGCGGTTCGGCAAAAGAGATCGATAGAATAAGTGGCGGTGCTCCAGCATGGCCGCAGTCAAATGACTGAAACAGGTAAAAGAGTGAAAGAGTAAAAGAATATATATATATATATATATATATATATTATAAAATCTGGTAATTATTCATATATTAATTAATATCGATTAATTATAAGGAGGCCAGCACATCTAAAGAATCAAAGAGATTCAGAAATATTATCTGCAATCTCAGAGGATTAAGGTACATTTTAAAAAAATAACGTCGACCACTAACGTGGACAATTAATGCGCTATAAATAGATCACATCTTGTGTCTGATCTATATATATATATATATATATATATATATATATATATATATATATATATATATATATATATATATATATGCGAGTAAAAATAAATACAAAAAAGGTGGGGTTTTTTGTATGATTGTGTATAGAGGAATATATTATTTTGCTTAAAAGAGTTCCAACACTGTCTGTTTTTTATGTTTTATTTATATTCCTGCAGAACTAATGTGGGGTATAGAAGATGGAATATACAATATATAATATGATATACAATATACAATATAAAATAAAATAACATAAAAATGGATGGCACCATGAAAGAAAGTATTGAATGTAGATGAAATATTGAGTGTTCAATATAAAGGATCAAATATATAAATATATAAATATAAATACATATATATAAAGGCGACTCGAGTTTCAGGGCTATTTCCCTTCGTCATGGCCGGTATGACAGACTTTAACAGACTGTATATATATATATATATATATATATATATATATATATATATATATATATATATATATCTTATATCTATATATATATATATATATATATATATATATATATATATATATATATATATATATATATATATATATACATATATATATATATATATATATATATATATATATATATATATATATATATATATATATATATATATATATATATATATATCTTATATCTATATATATATAAGAGATATTTTGTTTGTCCAGCAAAAGGAAAGTAAATGTTTCATAAGAAGCTATTAAGCTATTGCCTAATTTGTCTCGCCAAAAATTATTCAATGGTCCAACACTAATTGTGCACAGACTTATGATGAACTGCATTGAGGCAAATATTCTCACTGGCTGTCGTAAAGGTGAGACCGTCTTCATTTCTCGCATATCAGTTATACCATCTAATGTCCCATTCCAATTCAATCGGTTACAGTCTTCTATCCCACTTTCTTTTGCCAGGAGGAGCATTACTAAAAGTCAGGGCCAAACACTAAAAGTTGATGGACTGCAACTTCAAGAACCATGCTTTTCACATGGTCAACTTTATGTAGGAGCATCACGTGTGGAAGCTGCTTAATTTGTCTCAAGAAAAATTATGCAATCCTACAACACTAATTGTGCATAACATTATAAGTAATTGGATTTAGGCAAATGTATCCTCAAATAAAACAAAGAACATTGTTTATAACGAAATATTCACTCTTAGTGCAGCATGAATATTTCAATAACTTAATTTGCCATTACTATCATTACATTCTAGAATGATTAAATTACCTATTTAAATTAAGTGTATTATATAAATGCCATTACTGTATTGATAAATAAATTAACGCAAGCAACTCATTTATTATTGTCATATAATTAACAAACAGACATTCGTGTATAAAATCCATCTTTTATCTACTTCAATTATTACATGTTTTTTCTTATAAAATATACACATACAGGAGGAGTAAATCTAAATCTGTAGTCGTAGTTTCACTCTGGTTCAGATTCGACACTGAATCTTTCAGTTCTCCTTTAGCATGCAGCCTATTCAAATGTCAAAAAAGAAACTGTGACAAATGGGTCTTCCACCACTTGGCCTGTGGATTTGTTGTTGACATTTATGCCATGTTTGAATCAGAAAGACTCACCTATGTAAGAACACACCAAAAACAACTTTGGGTTGCTTCATACATTCATTTACAACACAGTAGAAGCAATGATGTGTATGGAAATAATCTGCAGCAGTTGTGCATCCTTCCATTGAGCTTCACAAATGGACCCCCGCTATATGCATGAAAGAACACAAGATGCCATGACATATGTGCAAAAATATGGTAGACCAGATTTTTATATGTAACCAGAAAATACCTGAAATGCAAAAGGATCTCTTTCTTGATCAACAAGCGCACGTAGGTATGATGATCTCATTGCATTGGTTTTTCACTTACATTTAAATAAGATAATGCACCTTTTTTCAAATTCGTATATCTCTGGGTAAGTTCGCTGTTTTATGTATACAGTGGAATAACAGAAAAGGAGGTTACCGCATGCCTATATTTTACTTTGACTATGGACAAAAATAAAGTCAAATCAACTGATTTTATAATTCCGGCCGAAATTCCTGATTCTGCTATTGATCAGACACTCTATGACATCATAGCATCTCACATGAAAATAGTAACATTACTATCAGGAGGTCGGAATGCCCATTCAACATTCAAGTAACCATTAGATATATTTATCTAACAAAGAAGATCCAGTTTGTAATATATCTAAAAATTCTGGAATGGGTAGACTAATAGAACGATGTCACATAATTGTACCATGGCCCAGAAAAATCTTTTGAAACTGTGGACAGAACATTACGAGACATTAGAAATTGTAATCCCATCATGGGAAATGTCACAGTACTATTCTCAGGAGACATCCGACAAAATCTACAAGCTGTTCCAAGAAGAACAACAGTAGATGAGCTCAATGCTTCAATAAGGTTTTCGGTTTTATGGCCTCATATAAAAACAGTTGAAGTTTCGATAAATGTGAGATCGAGGCTTTCAAGAGAGCAATCTGCTGAACTATTTGCAGAGCGGCGTTTGACATTCGGTGACGTGTGATTTCCAATTGATAAAAGACATTTTCTTACACTCGATCTAATATGTAATTTAACAGGTTCCGTCGATAATTTTGGTAGATAAAATCTTTCCTAATCTTCTTCATAATTACAATACAGATTGTATCTGTAAGCGACCTATCCTGGCTCCAAAAAATAGTGCTGTACATAACATTAATCATATGCTATTGAATAAACTTCCAGAAGAAATATTCACTTGTTACTCAATTGAAAAGCTTGTTGATGATCAGAATATTGTCGAATAACCCATCGAATTTTTGAACTCACTAGAACCACCAGGTTCAGCTCCTCATTGTCTTCAGCTGAAACAATAGACTCCTGTTATGCTATTGCGTAATGTCTCAACAAAAATTATGCACTGGTACAAGATTCACAAACTTATGACGAACTGCATTGATGCAAATATTTTCACTGCTTGCTGTAAAGGTGACACTGTCTTCATTCTTCGCATACCAGTTATACCATCCTTTCGTCCTGAAATCAAAGATAGCTTTTTTTATTCTAGCACTGTCGTGAATAACTGGTTGACTGATAACATCCAAGCTTCACTTCTAGTTTGTCAACAGTTACGATGGGATTTTATTCCACCGGGCTTTGCATGACGTCTCCATCGAACTCTACAGATCTTCTAAGACGAGGCTCGTCTTTTAGGCTGTAGGTTCCGGCTCGGAATTTCTGGAACCACTTTTGACACTGGCTTACGCCTACTACTCGATCCCCATTTACTGCATTAATATTCTTCGAACTTTCCGTTGCGTCGTTGCTTTTTTCGCAAGTTGATGCACGTAGTTTACCCTGTCTCACTCCAACTTTTAGTTCATGCAATTGAAAACACCGCATTATTTATGAAATGACTCAATATATATATATGTGTGTATGAGTGCCTGTGCGTGTGTGTGTGTGTGTGTATGTGTGTCTGTGTGCGTGTGTGTGCATGCCTGTATGTAACTATGTGTGTGTCTTTGTGTCTGTGTTTGTCCTTCAGCACCGTTTGACAATCGGTGTTAGTGTGCTTACGTCCACGTAACTTATTAGTTCAGCAAAAGAGGCCGATAGAACAAATACTAGGTTTAAGAAATAAGTTGACCTCGGCGGAATTTGAACTCAGAATGTAGCGACAATGTTATGCATATATATATATATATATATATATCATAGCATATATTATTTATATATAGCTATATGTGTGCATTTACTTATGTATGAATGTATGCCTGTATGCATACATGTATGTTTGTATACGCTACAGGCCCAACGTCATAACCGGAGGTCAGAAAGTTATCCGTTATATCCAATACATGCGCATCTACAGTTAAACTGAAATCAGTTCAATTAGGACGGATGCACATGGATGCAACTATGGTTGGGAGGATTTCTTGACCAAATTAGGACCTGCCTTTTTTTCATAAAAAATTGAAATTTGCACATTTTGTTTCACACATAGCACATATCTAAAACTACATGATCTCTCATCTCCATTCTATTTTAAGATGCTAGAAAATAATTTAAAGAGATTTTTATCGTTTTCCTATTTGGTACAATGACAGTAAACTACATTTGTTACTCGAAGAAATAGGTTTATTATTCTGTGTGTGTGTGCGTGTATATATATATATATATATATATATATATATATATATATATATATATATATATATATATATACACACGCACACATATATATATATATATATATATATATATATATACGTATATGTATATATTAAGAATCCTGGCAGATATCAATTAAGCACTCAGTATAAAAGAATAAGGTTAAATTTCCAACAATTATTTACCAGTCAATGTAAAATTCCAGATAAATCCTCATGCATGATAGGCAAATCGAACAATCTTAGATATTATTTTTCTCGTGCATATTATTTGTTGTTTTATATATATATATATATATATATATATATATATATATATATATATATATATATATATATATATATATATATATATATATATATATATACATACACATATGTGTGCTTGCATACAGGATACCAAAAGTGTACGTACGCCGCTATATGTATATGTATATAAAACAAAACAGGAGGAACATAGGAGATGAATGTCATGGAAAGGAATATAAGAGATGCTACACGGATGGTAGTCGAACTAAGAAAGGAAGGCCCTGATATTTGTATTTCTAACTGTGTCCCATTTCATTGTGTTTCTTTCTTCGTCCTTGTTTTTGTATGCTTTCGCTTGCTTTCTTCCAAAGAATCTAATGCTCTTAGCTTAGATTTTCTTGGGACCGACCAAATTAGAGCAGTCTCGAGAGTAACCGGTCGAAACTGCTAAGATGATGTAGTACTCGACTGAAGATTGAAAACTCCGAATGACCCGTTCTCGTTTTTTCCTGTCCTTTTTATGTATCGTCTAACTGTCCGAATGTTTTGTTATCGCATGTTACGTTCTTGTTCCATGTGTTTATATATATATATATATATATATATATATACACACACACACATATATATATATATATATATATATATATATATATATATATATATATATATATATATATATATATATATATACCAATTCATGAAGAACCTCCGACACATTACAGTCAACAATGTCACCTCGGTCCCGCTTCACTTCCGGGCATTCGCTACATCTGTCTGTCTTCGGACTGCTCTGGGGCCAACCGGATTTTCGCCTTCACCATGAACACCAATTATTCTTCCCGGTACATCCTTTGCGCCACATGGGCTCAACTCACTTTTTCTCTTCATGTGTCACCAACCGTACACGGATTCCCACACACCTCACACATTCAACTGCACTCTCCACTTACACACCTGCATACCACCCACCTTGGTACCCTCACCCCACATACCACTATAAGAACACACACATAATACCTGAACACAGACAATATATATATACACACACAGACAACAAACATAGGCAAACATATCTTACGCCCACAAGCATACACAATACACATGAACACTATTTCGTCAGACATACATACACATATGCACACACAACCTAAACAAGCACACATCAACTGATACACACAGCATACACACACAAACACACACACACAAACAAACACCAGCATACACAAACACACACACACATACACGCTAGACTCACTTGCTCCCCACATAGACATACATGCATGCGCAACTTAGTTCGTTGGGAGTCACTATTACTGTTTTTACAATTATGTCCCTTTCAATATCTTTATCTCCCACATTATCACGCTTTCATTCAACCTCTTTTTTTCCCAGTATTTCGCCATGCTGGACTGCTAGACTGCTCAACTCTACATCGTATTTCTCTCTCCGTCTTTTTCTTTCTCTCACCATCTTTTCATCTTAATCCTTTCTCTGGAAGAGCGTAGTCTGAAAGCATACATTTTTTTTCCATCTTTCCCGAGATTTAAACTAATACACCTGCTTGCTGTTCCTATACATGTCTTCGTCTTTTGTTTTCTGTAAATTTGAACTATATGTATATATATATATATATGCTAAAATTTTCCTGAGAGATTCATATCGCATTAGACACTTTTATGGGGTAAAACAGTCATAAGGAAACAGTTTCAGCATCAACATGATGATTCTTTGTGGTATTATTTATAACTATAATTTAGATTGTAAGAAACAGTTAGAACCCCGACATTTTGTGTTATCATCCACATAGAAACCGATTCTTCGCTAAGCAACTGCGGGTACATTAACGGCTACTGTGCAGTTTCTGCAAAGATTCAAAGGCTTCACCAATACAAGAAACATTCTTTCTGAATTCGAGGCTGACACGAAATTATTTTATTTTGTTGACTGAAATAATACTCACTCCAGTTTACTTTTGCAACTGTTCCTGCGGACCTGAAAAGACAGCGCTTATCATGGACTCTATGACTGGTGGTTGGAAGGGGTCGAGTTATACTCAAATTAAATGCATGGTCTGAACAATTGCACGGAAGGCAGAGTCCGCTAAATGCACACGAAAGTAGATGAAAGAATTAATCTGGTGGACTTATGGAGTCTAACACACCGATTTAACATCAAACGACTTCCTTGCTGCAGTGATGGTGAGTGGGTTAGTGGTTAGGGTATTCGGCTCACTGTCGTAATGTCGTGAGTTCAAATCCTGGCTACGCACAGTGTCCTTGAGTAAGACGCTTTATTTCACGTGGCTCCATCCCATTCAACTGGCGAAAATCAGTAGTACTGTGTCACGCTCTATCTCCCAGACAACTACGTTAAGAGTACAGTGTCTGTGGTGTGCTCAGCCACTTGCACGTTAATTTCACGACGGCGTGCCGCATTTCTTTAGTGCTACAAATATACAAAATGATAGGAAAGACATTTTAAATTACAAATTATTATTAATATACATGATTTTCAATGCATATAACATATAATATAAATAAATCTACATTATAACTGCGTGCGCTTACTTGAATGTTTGTTTCAATAAGCGTATATATTAGCGTTGCTGTAAGTGTATTTAATATGAAAAAAATATTGTTTTGAGTGAGATAATGGATGATGATCAACATAAATAAACTTAAGTGTATTTACATGTACATTAATATTGGCTATATGTTTGGAGATATTCCATCAGCTTTCATTCGTTTCTGCATTTATTCTTTAGATCTTTCATATTCTGCGAAATAGTTGTGCATATAAATGTGTCTGGCAATAGGTGTTCTTGCATTTGTATGAACGTAACCATGTCAAAGTTTTGTGATTTAATAGACGAAGTCTAATATATTTCCATAATAGTTTTGAATAGGGTATTTGTATAACTTAAACTTCTGAAAAACTAACTGAATAGAATATGTAGATGTATATATGTAGGTACATACTTATGTCTGTCTGTCTGTATATATGTATACAGGCATACACACATACACACATAAATATACAATATATATATATGTGTGTGTGTGTGTGTGTGTGTGTGTGTGTGTGTGTGTGTGTGTGTGTACAATATATATATAAATTTATATACATACAATATATATATGTATGTATATGTATATACAATATATATATATATATGTATATATATATGCATACATATATACATGCATACATACAAATATAAATACATGCATGCATGCATACACACATACATTCATACATACGTGCATACATACATACATACATACATACATATGAAGACAGACAAAGGTATAATTGTATAGATAGAATTATGATTTAATAAATGCACTTGAATCAGCATTTTATTAAAATAGAGCAAGTATAAGATTTATATTTTTATTATATTTATAAATGTAGTATAGCACTAACGATATGCTGTTGCACAAACACGCATACACACACAAGCGCGCGCACATACACGCTCACACATGCACACATATATATATTTATAAAATTCCACATACATATTGTGAGATGGACACTCATATACCCTCATGTATATATTGATTACATATTTACCCATATATGTATATATATATATATATATATATATATATATATATATATATATATATATATATATATATATATATATATATATCCATATATATGTGTATCTATATATCATCCTTTTGTTATTTACACCACCTGTCCTCGTCTGTTGTTATTATTTGTATATTCTCCCACATGTATATATATATATATATATATATATATATATATATATATATATAAATATATATATATATATACATATACACACATATATATATATGTATATATATATATATATATATATATATATATATATATATATATATATATATATATATATATATATATATATATATATACAGAGAGAGAGAGAGAGAGAGAGAGAGAGAGAGAGAGAGAGAGAGAGATACAGATAGATAGATAGATAGAGAGGGAGGGAGGGACAGAGATAAATATAAGAGAGTGGTATAACAATGCACCAATATTTACTGGAAATAGTAGGTGATAATATACCATAATAATAGACGTTCAGATGAGTAATATTGGCATAGATGTAGTCGCGTAATTTGGAAACTTCAATCCCAGGCCCTAGTTTATCCGCATGTGGGTTGTACATGGTTTAATGTTGTTACAGGTAAGTTGAAATTTTCCATGTTAGCCAACCGCAAACATTTTTGCCTGTATATATATATATATATATATATATATATATATATATATATGGGTTAGTCTTTGTATTATCTATATACACTCCATTTATACAAGTATATATAGGTATGTGAATATGTATGTATATATGTATGTGTATGCGTATGTATATATATATATATATATTCATGCCTAACTCATTTGAGCGGTTAATGGTTGTCCAACCGTAGCTAAGCCAAGGCATTTTAAAACAATAGATGACCAATTAGATGAGGTACTGAACAGCAAAAAGTTACCCCTCCTCACTACCAGCAGGATTCCAAAAGAAAAATGACGGAGTAACTCACCACAGGTTTATAGAAGTCTGGATATCATTGTAACAATTCTCACAAACTAGTTAATAAATTCCTCTATTACAACCATGACTGACACGTACGCACCTCATAGGTTTCTGATATCTCTCTCTCTCTCTCTCTCTCTCTCTCTCTCTCTCTCTCTCTCTCTCTGTATATATTTATATATATATATATATATATATATATATATATATATATATACATACATATATGTATGTATATATATATATACATACATATATATAATAATATTAGGGATAAAAATCTAAATTTACAGGTAAAAACTCAATTAAACTCAAATTATTAAAAATTAAAATTATATTAAGTTTCACAGTATAATATATATATATATATATATATATATATATATATATATATATATATATATATATATATATATATATATGTATATCTATAGTTTTAAGGAAAAGAACCAAGGTTCATGAACTCATCGATGAAAATCCACTGTCACATATAGAAAAATTAATAAGTAAAAGCACAATAAATAAGTATGATATAAGACAAAGTAAAAATCATAAGATAATGATAATAAAACGACTACACGTATTTCATAACAAATTTTCAAATAGAAAGAATATTTAAATCGATTAAAACTATCGAAAATCAATTCTACTCAAAAATATAGCTAATCTTCAGGTCAAAATACAACACTAATAATAATAAAAGAATGTATATAACAACCAACAATAAATAACAAATGAATGTATATAAAATACTTATTATATTAAGATAGAAAAATATTATTAAAAATATCAAAATTATAAACGTTTCATAATCAACCCGACGTCTATTATAATACAAGTTAACAGGAAAATTATATGCAAAAACAAACTTTAACGAATCTTTCGTTTAGAATACAATTCGAACGAAGTTTTAGGTTAAAATAATAAAGATAGAAGTAGCACATATCTAAACGTTGTATTAGTTTAAACTAAAAGATTTTAGACTAAAACGTTTATTTAAAAGAAGGCTCGTGAAAATATTGCGTAAAGAAAAAGAATAGAATAAGTAGATATAAAAACATAAATGAAAATTTTCTTATTAATGAAAGATTAAACTTTATATAACTTAAGTCATATTAAAACAATTAACTATATTGTATAACGAAAAAATTAAATAGTTACTTATCCCATAAAATAAAAAGAAATATTAAACAGTATTAATGGGAAAAATACAATCCTAATCTAATCGAAGTCTTAGTTTAGGCTAAAATGATAACCTTACTACTAATTAGTTAAGTGTTAAAAAAGGTGTCGACTAAAATTATCATTAAAAATCAATTGAATTCATATAAAAATACATATTTTTTTCAAACAATGATATAAATTCATTTAACAAAGGTAAAAACGATACTTATCGCTACACTGCTGCAGTTTAAACTAAAAATTTAGACGTTAAACTCAGAACTAGAGCGTTTATTAGAAAGAGGTCGCGTGAAGATATTACGTTAAGAAAAAGAATAGAATAAAGAGATATAAAAACATAAATGAAAGAATTATTTATAAAATCATGAAGGAAAGATTTAAACTTTATATAACTTACATCGTAATAAAACAATTAGCTATATTGTAAAACATTTTAATGAACTTTAAATTCTAATTAATTATAAATTTTAAATAATAAGACTGTTGTACCACTATCCCACATCTATACTTTAACCTGGTGGAAGCAATGCTGGTGTATTGCACTATTTAATTCTTTCCTTCATATGTGTGTGTATATATATATATATGGAATGAAATCTTGATATGTTATCATGAAATTGTAATATGGTCACTAGCTATTTATTCATGACTAGTATTGCCGATGTTATCTCTATAGATGACACTGGCAAAGCCAAATGTTATGTAATAAACTTTATTCGCTGACTGAACACACATATAACACTTGTATGTTCTGAAAATGTAACTTTCCCAAATAAAGTGCGCGTCATATTCAGGCTCTAAAGCGGCTATAGGACGTGATACTTTACATCGTATAGCAGAAATAGCTGCAGGCGAATGAAGTCCATTACATAGCATGTGGCTTTTCTGGTGTCTTGTCTTTGCTTTCTATACTCAATATTTTTCTGGACTACACGTATATTGACATCTACAGCAGGTTATTAATCTCGCTATGCCTATGGTAAATATTAACATACACACGCGCACACACACACACACACACACACACACACACACACACACACGCACACACACACACACGCACACACACACACGCAAACATACACACACACACACATAAACAGAGATAAGTAAAGAAGAACATGTATTCAACGGCATTCTTTATTTCAGAACACTCCAACTGTTTTCATATCTTATTACACCCGTAGTACATTATAGTGAAATGACTGTCCAATCTACTCAAAGACTTATTCAAATGAATCACCTGAAGAAACTACATTGTACACCTTCGATGTAGAATAGTGATTACGCAATATGTTAATTATATTATTTCATGGAATGAACTACGAGTGTAACGAGTACGAGAATCAATGACATGCAATAAAGAATATCATTCAAATTATTTTCCCTTATTAATCACTTTCTTTAAGCTCTACGGATACTAAGGAATTCCAGATGTATATCCGGGGACAGGAGTGTTTTCATCCTATGATGACTTTCCTTAGCGAATAACTGTGGACAAGCTTTGTGAAGCCCGCAGAATGGTATTTACCCAAATTTTATTCACCCATAAAGATTGCGTTTTTTTTTATATACTTCTTTTACTTTTCAAAATTGAGATAAACAAAGTTCTTTTTTAATCTAAAATATACTCTCCTTCATTTTTTTACAATGCTCTCCCATCTATCTGGTAGACTAGCAAGGCCTCTTTTCCGAACGTCAAAAAAGACTCCTCCTGTCCTTATCTGACCTCGTCTACAGAATTCATAATAAAAGACGAGGCTCTTCTTTTAGGCTGTAGTTTCCAGCTCGCAATTTCTGGAACCACCGCTGACACTGGCTTACACTTATTGTCCGATTTCCATATATTACATTAATATTCCTTGCACTTTCCGTTGCGTTGTTGCATTTATTGAACTGATAAAGGAAAATATGCAAAATATGCTCCTTTGTTACTTCCATTATAGCTTTCAAAAAACTTAAAATCGAAATGCACTCTTCAAAATTGAACCAAGAATAAATACAAGGTAAAATGACTAGCTGTTTTTAAAGAAAGTTGATGCAGGTAGTTTATCTCGTTCCCATCCGATATTTACTTCATGCAATTGAAAAAGCCGCATTATTTATGGCATGACTCTATATATACAAGCGTGTGTGTGTGTGCGTGTAGCTATTTGCGTTCATGTGAAAATATGGATCTATATATGCTTGTATGTGTGTGTGTGTGTGTGTGTGTGTGTGTGTGTGTGTGTGTGTTTGTGTGTCTGTGTCTGTGCGCGCGCGTGTGTGTGTGTTTGTCTCTGTGTGTATGTATGTATATATAAACTAGAAAAAATATGTTACTTGATAGAAAGAACATAGAATCACATCACGAAACACCAACAAATGAAAATTATTTAAATGGAAATGAAAGGAATAAAAGTTGATCTAACATTTCGAACACTTTATCAATGAAAAATAAAAGTAATATTAGTTCAAGCGAAAGACGAATGGAGACGATGTCCAGTTTGCAACTTGTTTACATTGCAAGTGTTAATGTATGATTGGTGGGTGGGGATCATAAAGTTTATAATAAGCATTATGTCGTTCTGCCAGGCTCGAAGGAAACATTGCCAAAGTAAATTGGGGTGAATAATATTAGAAACCACAATATAATACATTTACTCCACAGTCTCAAATTCAGAAAGATATCTACCCATTGCAAATTTATTGTGAAGAATAAGCCATTAGTGCATTTGTCCCACATATATTGTCATTTTTGTAGTGCTATGGGGGAAAAAAATCAGTTCTACTACAATCTTGAAATGTGTGTGGGAAAAACGAGCAGCAATAAAACATATTCGGGTTCACTACCGCATTCACTGCTAACCAACATCTTTATTAATGTCTGACTTTGGTAAAATGCCACAAATTTGAAAAGAATGAATATATTCGCTTTTCCAATATTAATATTAATAAAACTAAATGTGAATATTATTCAATAGGCTCATGTCAGATACAGAACTCGTGCTTACTTCATGAAATATAACACGGTTATTGATTTTTACAAACATGCTTCTTCAATTTCCGCCCTATGCTTACGAATAACATCTAAACAGCTAAGAAACAAACGTTTCTAGAATATTGACCAGGAGCTATATTAATAAAGTTTCGGAACATTTATGGAGTAGACAGAAAGAATAAATACGTAAGGAAATTTTCTGTCATTGGTTAAGTTACTTGGAAACACAACAAATATATCATATTCTCAATGCATTAATAAAGAAACGGTTCTTGAACACTCCAAACGTTAATTGTAAGGAAACGTAGCGAGGTTACATGTTCTATAGGAAAAATACACAGTCGCAATATGTTGTGAAATAAGGACGATGATGTAAATATGAATTAGAGACCTTCTTCATACTAATGAGATACAGGTCGTCGACACTCAGAATTTACATATCAAGGTTGACACATGTTGACAGGGGGAGAAAATGACAGTCAATCAAAGCATGGTAAATTTTCCTCAAACAATAATATACACTCAAACGCAAACACATACATTCACAAACACATTCATATGTATGTGCGTACCTGCGTATGCTGTACGCATGCGCGTCGTCGTTGTATAAATATGTATGAGAGTGTATATATGTGTGTATGTGTATGAGTGTGTGTGTGTGAGTGTGTGTGTATGTGTATATATATATATATATGTGTGTGTATGCATGTATATATATATGTGTGTGTGTATATGTGTATTTACACATATATATATACATATATATATTTAAATGTATATATATATATTTATGTGTGTATATATATGCGTGTATTTGTATAGATCTCTACGTCATTTTATGAAAACCTTCGACTGTTATATGCAACGCAAACAAATAGCGTTCTTGTATACAAAAGAAAATATTATTTATAATAATTGCTACACTTCTCTGCAACATATCTTTAAAGACAGAAAAATTAGATGTTTATTCATTAGCACACATTCCCGATATTCGAAGAGATTTTTCATGATTGTAAGTTATGTATTTTGTGTGTTTAGAATAGTCAGAATATAGCCAATGCATTTGTTGAGACTTTTGAAAGGCTAGTTATAAGTTATACACAAGGCGGATAGTTATATCTAGGTAGTTAATTACTGCAACTAAAGCTGATATTTATCTTGCGTAAATATTTATATTCCTTAGTCATATAATGAGACATTAAATTTAACAAAATCAAAAGCTTTTACGAGATAGCGACAGAGGAAGCTTAGTGATAAAGGCATAGCAAATTGTGAGGATTTGCATTCATGTCTATAAGGCTTTGAACGGTGAAAGCAGATTTATTGTTAAAATTAGACTTGAAATTAAGAGGGATACTTAATCATTTTCGATTTTTGAATGTATTATATGAGCGGTGAAGGGATGCTGTTTTGTTTTTGTACCGTACGAATGTCGTGGTTTGCTACGAATGAGAAGTATTCACTATTAATTCATTGACCACTATAAATTTTATGGTTTCACCCATTTTTCTGTATGTAATTGTAAAATATTTTGATTTTAGTGCTTAGAATACATACAAATTTTATCGAAACCTACCTGAAAATAGTTGGAATTTGTTCTGTCTTTCATTTTACTTTTAAGATCTTGCTCAAGAGATTTCTTTAATTTTTCGAATTCAAATTCGAACATCAAATAGATCGTCTTCAAAGAGAGTAAGCAGACGCTTTGAAGATAGGGACTTATTGAACTGGAATCTTGAATTTTCATAGTTGTCTGTTTTCTTGTTTATCAGCACTAGTGGGATACACACCTTATAATTTTAATCACATTTTATTCATATGTATAAACATATTTCTACACACACAGGCAAATACACAAACACATATACATGATGGCTGAAAACTCGTCTTCGAGTATTACCATCGCCTGATCGAAAGTCCTGCACATGCGAAGGCTACGACCAGTCATTTTTGTTCAAGCTACGCCTGTGCATGATGATTTCTTTTTATAGTTCTGGAAGGGAATTGTTGGACACATAGCGGGACGAAAAATAAGACCTGTCGGAGGGTGGAGGAGCTCACAAGCAGTCAACGGGCATAGAATATTATGTTTACATGTATATGTATGCATGTATGCATGTATGCATGTGCTGATACATACAAATACCCGGGTTGGTGTCCAGGCACGCGGATGTCCCACTGGGAGTGGGAGGTCCCTATGTTGTTGTCATAACATATCTCTAGGAAAGGGAAAATTTGAGGGAAAACGTGTGACACTGACAATATTTAATGACGTACACAAGTTCTTTTCAAGTTTATGTTGCCCATGTTTAGAGAGTGAGGCTGGACATACATACATAAGCATATATATATATATATATGCAGTCTTACAGCTGTTTCAGTCTACGGTGACATGCCTCACTCTATCTATATAACTCCAGTAAGCTGAAGTAATTGAGAGAGGAAATGGATAAAATAGAGGTACATGTATGATTCTCTAGGCCTCTTCAGAGATTTTATAACGTTCAAAATATAAACACATTAGAAAATCGTAAAAACTCATATATATGCATACTTTAACATATATAGATATACATAATAATACATAAATACATGAATACGTATATGTACATTTAAATGTACATACATAAATGTCTATACATGCACACCAAGGAGTCAATTATTATTGTAATTATACACGAGGAGGACACATATATATATATACCCACCCACACATACATACATACATACACACATACATACATACATACATACATACATACATACATACATACACATATGCATACATAAGCATTCCCGGTTGATTGATTGGCTGATTGATGGGTGAACTGATGAATTGGCTAATTAGTCGTTAGACTAATAAGTTATTGAAGATACTCAAATCTAGGGTTACCCCATTCACTCTTATCTGTAAAATAAAAAGTGTCCCAAATATAAATTTAACAGTAGAAAAATAGACGAATCACCAAGTTTGTGAACAACTACCTTAGGAGTTTATTAGTTAAGTGACTCAACTATATAGGGAATCCTTCTGTCAGTCATAGTAAATTTTAAGCTACCAAAAATAACTACAATTTGAAAATATGTAGGTATCAATTATATATGTAGGAGTTTTAGTGAGTAATCTCAGACTGCATTCTAGACGTAATCTTAGCAT
Source organism: Octopus bimaculoides (assembly GCF_046866305.1). Lineage (NCBI taxonomy): Eukaryota > Metazoa > Mollusca > Cephalopoda > Octopoda > Octopodidae > Octopus > Octopus bimaculoides. The sequence continues at coordinate 89,986,993 of NC_142929.1, forward strand.
TTAACGACAATATACCAAGAATATATATAAGAGCAGTCTTATAGTATCGCTGTGTTATTGGTTTGTTCCTTTACCCCTTATTGTAATGTGGTCGTGTATGTGTGTATACATACATACGAATATTTATTTATCTCCGCATACACATTTTTTGATAATTTATTTAGTCTTTGTATTATTTATATACACTCTATTTATATATGTATATAGATATGTGCGTATGTATGTATGTATTTATGTATGTGTGTGTGTGTGTGTGTGTGTGTGCGCGCGTATGTGTGCACGTATATAAATATATGAATGCACATGTATGCGTATGTGTATGTATATATATACTCATGCCTAATTCATTTGACCGGTTAAGAGATTTTAAAACGATAGATGAACTATTGGATGAGGGGACTGAACAGCAAAAATTACCCCTCCCCACTACCAGCAGGATTCCAACTGCCCACTACCAGCAGGATTCCAACTGCCCACTACCAGCATGATTCTAAATTCTCCATAAGCAGAAAAATAACGGAATAACTCATGGCAGGCCTATAGAAGTGTGGACAACATTGTAACAATTCTCACGAAATATTCTTATATAAATTCCTCCATTACAAACGGGATTGACATGTACGCACCACATAGGTTTCTGATATAAATATATATATATATATATATATATATATATATACATGTATAGTAGGAAAACGAAAAAAAAGGGCAGAATGCTAAACTGGAAGCATATTTTAATAAAGATTTCTTCTAACCGGTTTTCATTGCGAAAAGGAAATTATCAAGAAGAAGGAGAATGAAAATGTCTTTTTACAAAGAAGTACAAAATGAAGAAAATAATATATAAAACAATAATATATAAAAAAATAAATATACCCATACATTATATTGTCTTTGAGCTTTTGAAGTTCAATAGTAGTGCATGTATAAACTAGTAGGAAAAATAAGGATGCATGAGAGTTGAGAGTTTTGTTAGGTTTTAAAAAAGGGTTAAAAGTTTGTGTTAAGGAGGAAATGTGGTGTCAAAACAGGAAGTGTGTGTAAGGGGAGACAAGTGTTTTTAGTTGGAGTTATGAGCTCTTTTTCAACAGGAAGTTTGTGTCTGTTCATAGAGAAATAAGGTCACTGAGGGGTGTGTGTGTTAAGAAATGGTTGGAATTTCTCTATGAAAAGATTCTCCTTGTTGATTCTTTCTTGTGTGGAGATTCTGTCTTTACATTGATAGAAAGGGAATATAATGAATTTAGGGCTTCTGTTTCTGAAACAGCTGTAAGACATTGTCCCATCTTCGGTCACTAGATGTCCTTTTTAATTACTGATATGGCATAATTTGTCACATGTGTTTGTATATTGTTTTTATTGTCCTCTAAGTTAAAAAACAAACAGGTAAATTGACATAAGACAATGTCTGCAAGTTGATGAATACGACATATTCCCCTCCATTTTCTTATTGCTATATAAAACACTAGTGTAATAATAATTGGGTATCCTTCCGGCAGTATATTGGATAGATATTATCCCTTAGTGGGTTGGATTCACAGCCCCTAACTTTCTTGGATTAAACATATATATATATATATATATATATATATATATATATATATATATATATATATATATATATATATATATATATATATATAATGTATTCAGGGCATATGAGCGTGCGTGCTCGCATGTGTCTACTGACAGTTTTCCTTATCAAACTAAGAATGAAATGTATATTCATCTCATTCGGCACAATATACAGACACGTGCACATACGTATATACATATACACATATAAATAAATACACACACACACACACATATATATAAATCATATGCACACAACTTGTGCGTGTATGTGTGTGCGTGCATGTGTGTGTGTGTGTGTGTGTGTGTGTGTATGTGTGTTTGTGTGTGCGTAGACTTTGAGACCAACTTTCAAAATTCCTAGTAGTTGGATAACGACCAGGCCTGTATAGCTGAATAATGAGGCCTATTCCACGCAAAAGATATTTACTTCATATCATTAACGCACCTGTAACTATTTCTCAGTCGGCAACACTTATGGAGACGATTGAGATGCTACAGTGTCACAATCACAATTATTTGTATCGTGAAGGAGCACAACTATTATTTGAATTTAGGAATACTCTGAACTCTAAGCAAAAATGTATATAAAATCTATTGCTGACAGTACTCCTCTATTGTGTTTCGGCCAAGCTGATCGCACCTTACTTTTTTTGAGAATGAAGCAATTTTTCACACAATCTATTTAGCAGTTTTTAAAGAATGTTGTATACGAACTCTTAAACAATCCAGATGATATAGTTGAACCTATTTCCAATAGAATCGAAATAGACCGCACTGAAGATGGCAAGTGATGTGGGAGGCGATGTAATGCAGACATGAAATATAAAATGCTTGCTCCAGTATTATATTTCTGACGGGCAAGAATCCTTGCTTGTGTGAATTTGTATTTCCGAGGTAAAATACAAATAAGAGTTTAAAAGAAAATGGTCCAAAATATTAATGAAGTGATAGCATTTATTGTGAAAGGATTATCCCAGTTCCTCAGTCAATTCTTTGCTATAATATAAAGATTTCCTGTGTGTAATGAAGCTGAAAATGAGTATTTCTAGCATAAATTATCAATATACCATGTTTGCCAATCATTTCCTTTGTTCCAATAGTTTTTTATGTCTCATTGTCTAATTATAATTATCAAAACATTGGAGGCATTAATAATGAATAATAAGCAAAATACACAAATCAAAATAATCATAGATAGAATAATGAACAAGAATGATAGCGGATTTCAGTAGTGATGTTAGTAATGATGATGAAAGGTCAAATACAAATATAAATGGAATAAAAATCCATAATGTGTACAATACAAAAAGAATAAACATAAAAATAACAGAAAACTAGTAAGGATATGAATAACTATATAAAATTACAAATATATCAAATAATCTAAGATAGAAATAAAGCAATGACTTTGATGATAGGAAATCTGATATCATAATAAAAAAAATAATCAAAGTGATGAGAGTGTCTCGGGGGATAATGGCTCTTTATATGGTTGAGAAATATAACTTTGAGTGTCACACCTACAAACATGGACAGGCATACGTTCGTAAGTGTATGTTTTTATGTGAGACTGCGCATGCTCAGTAATGACATGAATGTGTGTGTGTGTGTGTGTGTGTGTGTGTAAGCGAAGACGTGCCTGGGTGGTAAGCAGTATGCTTCCCAACCGCATGGTTCTAGGTTCAGTCCCATGGCGTGGAACCCTGTACAAGTGTCTTCAACTAGAACTTCGGGATGACCAAAGCCCTGTTAGTAGAGTTGATACAAGGAAACTGAAAGAAGCCAATTCTCGTCCAATTTCTTTTGTCATTCTGCCGTTTTCTTTTGATTATTCCTATAAAAAAGTCAATTGATGTGAATGTGGAGGGCATCCTACTGAACATCTTCCTCCAATTCACCTCTTTAGCAAAATCTCATAAAGGTAGGTTAAACTATTACTATCTCCTTACTAGAAATAAAACTTCATATCTTCAAAGTCTTTCTAGATGCTTGGCATGACAAATTATCGCAGCAAGTTCAAGTAAAAGAAACCTGTCACAGTGCCATCAAAAACAATGATCCAGCTGCTTGGTCCATCGTGTAATAATAAAACATTTTTGTTTGCCTTTCATCTTTAGGGTCGAAAAAATAACTACCACTTAATCAGTGGGAGTGATGTAATCGACTTACCTTTCCCTTAACATTGTTGGTCTTGGGCCATAATATTTAATCAATATAATAAAATAGTGGGTAATTAGATTAAGCTGACTGCAGAATTCATATGGTATTTATTTTAACGACTCTGAAAGGTAAAGTCAACCTTGGCGGAATTTGAAACCGTAACTTAAAGACGTACAAAAGACGCTAAGCATTTTGCTCGATGTGCTAACGAATCTGCCATATCAATGATTTAGTACAGAGTGTAGTATGTTACTAATATTATTGATAAGATAAGGCGATGAGGTGGCAGATTCGTTACCACGTCGGACAAAATGCTTACCAGCACTAACTGACTGGCTTTATGCCAAAATTTGAAATCAATATTATTCTTTTCTACTTTAAGCATAAGGCCCGAAGTTTTGGGGGAGGGGGCCAGTCGATTAGATCGACCCCCTTACTGGTACTTAATTTATCGATCCGAGTTGATGAAAGGCAAATCGACCACGGCGGAATTTGAACTAAGAAAGTAAAGACAGATGAAATATTGAAATCAATATTATTTACTATTGTGTTCTGCCGAGGTTGACCTCACCTTTCTTCCCTTCGGGTTGATAAACATAAGTAGTAGTTGAGTACTGGGGTCGATGCAATCGACTGTCACCTTCCCCTCCAAAATCCAGGCCGTGTGCCTATTGTAGAAAGGATAATAATAATAATAATAATAATAATTATTATTATTATTATTAAATTCAAATTATGCTTTTTTAGAAGCATTGAGATGTCTTAGAAAGTTAAAAAAGTGTAGGTGGCTTGCAGTGGACTCGAACTCACATCCCCATGATTACGCGTCACGCTGCTTTGACCGATTAAGCTAAACTATCCCACTACAAATTCCTCTGCAAAGTTAAGATGTATTATTATTATTATTATTATTGCAAGGCGACGAGCTGGCAGAATCGTTAGCATATATGCACAAAATGATATCAAAAAGTTCCCGAACTAGTCCTGTCGCGCGCCAGCAGATCGCAGCGCCCGCAGTTAGAGCTAGCAGTGACGTCCATGATGTAGTGTTCCAAGTGACATCGCTCGGTTTACTTTGAAAGTTGTGAAATTTATGTTTTGTGATCACATGTATGCAGTAGTCTGCGATTTTGTCATGGACAAGAACGAAGAGCCAACGTGAAATTTTGCATTGAACTTGGGAAGGCTGCTGCAGAGACATTGAGCATGCTTCGGCAAGCTTACAGCGACGAAGCAATGGGTCATATGCAATGTTTCGAGTGGCACAGTCGCTTCAAAAGTGGAAGAACCTCCATGTAAGACGATGTTACTCCCGGAAATATAGTTTTGTGCATCGAGAATTCGACCCCAGGGCCAGACCGTCAATCGAAAGTCATACTGCGACGTTTTAAAGATATTAGGTGGACATTTTGTAGAAGCGAGCGGATGTGTGGAGCGTGAAGAATCGGATTCATCACAACGGCAATGTACCCTATCACCGAACTCTCCTCACTCGTGAGTTTCCGCACCCACCCTTTTCGCCAGGTTTATTACGTACAGACTTCCATCTCTTTTTCAAGATAAAAATGCAACTGAAACGTCACCGTTTTAACAGCGCTGCCGAGGTGCAGAGCAAATCGCAGAAGAACCTCGATTCGCTTACGGAAAACGACTTCCAGTCCGAATACGGAAAGTGGCAGGAACGCTGGGAATGGTGAATTGCTGCACATGGCGACAATTTCGAAGGTAAGAATGTTAAAACTTAGATAAATAAGTTATTTTTAACAGACAGAAGTAGCCCGAGAACCTTTTTGAAACCACCTCGTCTATATATATATGTGTGTGTGTGTGTGTATGTGTATCTGTGTGTGTGTGTGTGTGTGTGTGTGTGTGTGTGTGTGTGTGTGTGTGTGTGTGTGTGTGTGTGTGTGTGTGTGTATATACAGGGTGCGATGGGTAAACTGTCGCCAATTTATATTTCTACTTTCACGCATGTGATTTAGATTTATCGACTACACAGTCTAGTGGGGTCAGTTAGACACCGATTGTGACAAAAACAGCATCATGGCGCAATTCATTGTGCTAGAAATTTGGGAAAGATATATTGTACTGTTTGGCATTTGCACCGGAAGCTCTAAGACGAAAATTTCAGAATGTTTGGGTGTCAATCTGAGGACAGTGCAGAGAATTCGGAAGAGTTGAATGAATGTAATGATAATTACGAAGGTACGGCAGCTCGGAAAACTCACTCTGATCGTTCTAATAAGAACAGAATTCTTGAAATTGTTGGTGAGATGCAGATCATGATTGACAACGATCCCTCCAAGTTAGCTTCATCGTCAGATACATGGGAGTGCTTGAGTTTCTTATCAGGCAGTTGTTGCATGAAGACATTCGGTATTCCTCATACCAGATGAGAAAGGGCCATCAAGTGCAAGAGGAAAGACCGCGCTAGGAAGCTTTTGCAGAAGCTCAATCATCCCCTCCAACTGAACATGCATTGTTTTTTGTCAGACGAGAAACATTTCTGCCTGGATCAGATGGTAAACACACGGAACAACCGTTGGCTTACTGTGTCCCAAAAACATGTACGAATAGTGATAAAAATCAAACATCCAGTCAACATCATGGTGTTTGGAGTGATCACTAGTGATGAGGACTCTATTTAACTTCCCACACGAAATCAGACTCGACACGGAGGCCTACAACATGTGCCTGAAGCAGGTAGTGCTGCCCTGGGTCAAGGGGGCGTCTGCTGGGAGACTCTGCTGGGCGACAGGACCCTACCCTATGCTACACAAGCAGAAGAACCTAGTCATAGCTGTCAGACAGTTCCTGTGACTACATATCCCCTAACATCTGGCCACCTAACTCCCCAGATTGCACCCCCTTCATTATTATGTGTGGGGCGCAGTTGAGCGGGAGGCCAACAAAAACCCTTGTAACACCAAAAATGTACTGAAAGCAATGCTTATAGCAGCATTCATGATCTTAAACAAAGAGACCGTCGAGAAGAGTTACAGGAGATTACGAAGTAATCTGGAGGTTATAGTTGAAGCCAATGGCGATTTTATTGAATAAATTTCCTCTTTGTTATTTCAAGATATTTTATGTGATTTTGGTAAATGTATCTGTCAAAATGAGATATCAGTGTTATTTTCTTTTTTGTGTAATTTATACAATTTATTCACCGCACCCTGTATAAAAAGAAAATATTATTAAAATTAATATTAACATTTCCGAAAAATATGTTAACACAATGTTCTGAGGGCAATCCAAGATTAGTGAGATGATTCGAATTGAACATATTACATATTACATATTACCAGTACACATAAATATTAAATATTTCATATGTTCAGATTCGAATTACATTAACTTTAGATTCCCTTCATAACATTATGGTAACATATTTTTTCTGTAACATTAATATTAATTCTAATATTTTATATATATGCATATGTATGTATGCATGTATGTGTGTATGTATATATGTATGTATGTATGTATGCATGTATAAATACATATATATATATATATATACATACATATATATATATATATACATATATATATGTATATATATATATATATATATATATATATATATATATATATATATATATATATATATATATATATCTATATATATATATATATATATATATATATATACATACACACACACACACACACACACACACACACACACATATATATATATATATATATATATATATATATATATATATATATATATATATATATGCGTGTATATATACAGGGGCTGGACAAAATAATGGAAACACCCAGCATCATAGCATCATTATTTTAAAACAGTCAAAAGTCTGTTTATGTTTATGTTTTTTTTTATTATTATTAGTGTTGCTTAATATGTTTTGTTAAATTGCTGTTTGTTTTCAGATATCACCAGAAAATGGTAATTAAAATTCATTAAAATGACAGATCTATCGGACTTTCAAAAAGGTTAAATTGTTGGTGCTCGTATGGCAGGCACTAGTTAACGAAATGTTTGGTGTATCATGAAGTACTGTCTCGAAAGTAAACACAGCCTTAGAGAAAGAGGGAAAAAATCCTCCTCGTCGAAAAAAAACTCTGGAAGAAAACAAAAACTTTCTAATAGGGAACGTCGGACTCTTAAGTGAATTGTTAGAAAGAATCATATACGTACAGCTCCAAAAATTATTGCAGAACTTAATGACCACCTCGAGAACCCATTTTTCACAAAACACTTTTTGCCGGGAGCTGCACAAAGCCGGATTTTACGAGAGGGCTGTAATCAGAAAACCACTACTTCCAAAAACAAACGTTGCAAGGCGTTTAGAGTGGAATAAAAACCTACAGAGTTGGTCCCTAGAGCAGTGGAAGAATGCTGTTCTCGGACGAGTCATCCTTTAACATATTTCTGACCACCGACTAAGTGTACGTATGGAGACAGCCAAAGAAAAATTTGACCAAGACTACCTTCTTCCAACTGTTAAACATGGAGGAGGATCTCGAATGATCTGTGGGTCTATGTCTTGGAAATCCCCTGGCCCAATGGTTTCCCTTCATGGCAGAAGTAATAGTCAATACTATTTAAGCATTTTATCTGATCAAATTCATCCTATGGTTACGAAACTGTTTTCGTATGGAAACGCAATCTTTTAGGAGGGTAATGCACCAATTCACACAGCTTACGTTGTTACTGAATGGCACGAGGAGCATTCTCGTGAAGTTAAACATCTTATCTGGCCACCACAGTCCCCAGATCTCAATATTATTGAACATTTATGGTGCATTTTAGAAAAACAAGTAAGGAATCAATATCCTTCACCACCATCACTACAAAAGCTGGAGACTGCTTTAGCTGAAGAATGGACAAAATACCTTTGGAAACAATTCAAACTTTGTACAAGTCCATACCGCGTAGAATTCAAGCTTTAATTACTGCCAAAGGTAGTCCTACGCTATATCAAAAATGGAAGACGGAAATGAGGTCATGAATGGCGGAAGATACAGTCTGTTGGTAGTTAGGCGTGGGGTTGTAGGGCAGGATGAAATAGGAGGAGGTCTCTTGAATTTGGCGGAGCGCTTCACTCTTATAATGGTCTGCGCGCCATACCATTACAGCTCCACCCTTCTCGGCCGGTTTGATGATAATATCTTAGCGGTATCGAGACATCGAAAGGCCGAGATTTCGGCGGGAAAGATGTCGGGGACGCCCATGTAAGATGTACCGGTGCACAACGCCTTGACAAATGCTTGCAAAATGATGAACTGCTTGTAACTAAAAATGGAAACGGCGGGAGAAAAATGTGTAGGGATTTACGGGTATATATATATATATATATATATATATATATATATATATATTGACCGTTGACTGGACACTATTCAATTTTTTTTCTCCGTGTTTTTCTCCTTGTCTCCGTATTCTTTCTGTTGAAGAGCGTAGCTCGAAACGTCAAAGACGTTCCGTATTCCCGAGCGTCATACTAATACATCCTTTTTTTAATTTACACCACCTGTCCTCGTCTGTTGTTGTTTTTTCGTATATTCTCCCATATATATATATATATATATATATATATATATATATATATATAGAACACCATCCCAAACATTAATTTATTATAGCTATATCTGAACTGTCGATGGTGATGTACTGTTTGGCGAAATCTAATGCTTTAAGAAGTAGAGGTCTGGGTATTGTCGGGTAAGGTCAACAATATTGAACTGCGTAAATTTGCAGTTACTTTTATGGATAATGCCCTTGAACCAATTTGTACAACGAACTTACCTTTACCCCAAATTCATAAATCTAATTACCTATCTAACTTGTTTAAACTAGAATCTAAGATATTCATACTAATAATACTTATTTATGTTTTTGCTGGTTTAATTAGTCTACATTTAGGGCTTCTACTAAAATTGGCTTTGTAGTCCTTAAGCGTAATAAAGGGTTGACATGGGGGAAGGTATTATGTCCTATCACTAACTTTAAGATTAGTAGCGATCCTTCTTAGTTCGATATTCATCTCTTTATATGATTTAGTATTGGCTTGAATGTAATGCTATTAGAAAGAACTCGTTTGTAAAGATGTTTTTCAACTACATATATGTTTTTAGGTTTGTCGGATTTCACGAAAATCGTTTCTGAATTCTTTGTTTCCAATTTTTCGTTCATAGTTCTCTGGAACGAATTGCTGATTTTACGGAATGTTATCCTTCTAATGAGTTCTAAAAGGTCTTTTTCAAAAGCTTCTAATTCTAAAATAGGTGTTAGTTTTTTTTAGTAGATTTAAGTTCATATTTGTTTACGTTATTCTGCTGCTGTTTCATGTCAAAGAAATATACCCATTGTATCATTCTTCGGATAAAGTCTTACACACACACGTACACACACATACAAACACATGTATGTAAATATACACACACACTAACATAATGATACACATACCCACATATACATATATACAGGCATACTTACAAGCACACATACATATATATAGACATGGTGTTGCATCTGCATAAATATATTCACAATGCGAAATACATAAATATGAACATATTAACATATATTTCTCTGTTTGATTCCAACCACAGAAGCTACGGGTACTCATTAAGGCTTCTTATAACTTACTAATAATTTGTATTAATGTCATCAACTGGAAGAATTCATAGGTTTATAGTCAGTGCTGTGAACTAATTAAAGGATAGAACATTATGTTTCTGCTTATATTTGTTAAGAAAATATATTACTTTATTATTCCGCTGCTACCCCGTCGATATATCACTACAACAATTGAATGGGAAGACTGAATAGTTAGGAAAGCCCTGTCGTCTATAAATGTCTATATCTTTACTCGGGGTATCTTTCTCGCTAATGAATCCCTGTTTACCCTATGCTTTCTGTCTTGTTCCTCGCTCCCTTGTTGTCATTGCCTCCGACAAGGCCAACACTTATGCAGATGATAAAGTGTTTCGTACACCAACCACAACGAAAGGTTTTGCTGATATTTAGGGCAACAATATTGTTTTCATCAAATTTCTCTAAGGCAAGAACCCTCGGAGGAATGATACAGTAGAAAATCCCAATTACCTTTGAGATATTAGAAGTTGGCAAGTTGTCCTTTTTGGTAACAGAAAACACTGAAGTTGTTTCTAAAGGTCGGGGTATATCTTTGTAGGAATGGGAAGATTCAACTGTTTGCAGAGAGTCAGGTGAAGTTCTATGGCGCAATGATTGAATTATTGAATACGAGGGAAAGTGTATAGCCAGAGACACGTACCTTTTTTTCTTTGGAGCAACCAGAGATATTTTTAAACTCGGTATTATTTCATGCAGAGCTGTGAGCCTGGAGGGGCGGATGTTGATACATGCATTGTGGATATGCCATGAGTATGTCATGTATAGCTCAATACTCAGTGGGTCTGAAAGCAGACGCTTCCTATATAGAAATACTGCTCACCGGACCCGTCATTCTTGAGAAATAGATGATAGAATTCGTGGAGTTAGTAGAGATTATTTTAGTTAGTGTTCAAAATGCTCGGTTGTACTTTTCCATGGTAGGAAAGCTTGAGGATTCTGGGTGGGAACATTTGAGAGTCCAGATAACCGCCTTGTAAAAGTTCCGTTGTGTGGTAAATATTGCTCAAATTTTTTAGAGTGCCTGAGATTCTCCAGGTGTTTTGGGATTTGTTTTTAATCAGAAAACCTGCAGCGTAGTTATGAGTGAACTTCTTGGGTGACTTGGTACATTGAGATTTTATTATGAGATAAAGAGTGACAAGCCTAAAAAGAATGTTTCAGTCATAATCGTGAGGATTCTTGTGTATCTTCTATGGATCATCAATGCTACAAGGGATAATTGGCATAAACCTATTAGAGTACGTAACAGGCGGCTAATTTGAAGTGGCACATGATGTCATGAAATTTGTGTTGAATTTTGGGTAGTTGGTGTAGAAATAAGCGGTCGGATGGCACAACATTGTTAGAGACAGTAAGGTTGACGACTTTAACCTTGTAGAAAGTATTCAATTCCCGGATGCAATAAGAAACCTAAATGGTTACAGCTAGAGATCTGTCAATCAATTTTTTGATCGGGCATGGGTTGGAACTAGAAAAATACACGTTTAGGAAATGACTTAACTATCTCTTCTAACCTGTTGTATCGATATATACCCTTGATGTAATTCGGAAACGAATATGACTTAATAATATATACTATACGTTTGCTTGTTGATTTACGTGTCTATGTAGTTACAAGCAGACAAAAACACCTTTTTAGTTCTATTTACCTTCAACCAGAGAAACAGCCAGGATATGATAGCTGGAGAAAGAGAGTTGGAGAGAGAGAGAGGGAGAGAGAGAGAGAGAGAGAGAGAGAGAGAGAGAGAGCGAGAGAGAGAGCGAGAGAGAGAGCGAGAGAGAGAGCGAGAGAGAGAGCGAACGTACGCTGGTACTTTTTTCAAGTGAGTTGATTGGAGAAATATGAATTGAAGTACCTTCCTCAAAGACACAATGCGCAGTCTGCTCTAAGAATTAATACAACGATCTTGGGATCGAGCCCGATTCTCAAAGCTAGTACAGCATTCGCCTTCGTATAGATATCAGAAATAAATAAACCAAACACTGTTTGGGCTTCTCCATAATCGCTTGATGACGAAAAATACAATATTATCTCCATCATATAATGTAGGTAATGTAATTCTATATGCCACTTTATAGAATGGTTGGTCAAAAACGGAGCATTTGTCTGTTCCATTAGAAATTAACTTTATCAATCAAAACAGCTACTAAATTAAACTACTTTTTTTATGAATGTGTATTGATAAATGATTTAATAGGCTCATGAGAGTTAAGTCTTCTGATTGATTTTCAGACCCTGGGGCATGGTATGATTTTAGACAAGGTTTTATGTTTTTCCAGTGCGCTCAGCTGCCCTTGCGAGTTGATCCTACGGTGGACTGGCGTCACATTCAGAAGAGTGTTTTGTCACTTTCAGAGTAATCGCATTGAAATTCAATAAGATTCGACTTCATGACATTGTAGGGTCGAGTCTTAATTAATGCATCCTCTACTTGCAGGAAGAACATATAGAAATAGCGTAAATGTATGTGTGAATTCATGATCTCTAAAATTAATTTATACATGTTATAGCTTAAAAAACTCACTCTTACGATGTATGAAGAAAATAAAAAAATGAGTATTCAATTAACGTCTATAAATGAGCACGCGCATGAATTCTATTCGTCTATTAACGTTTGATAACCTTCAGTGATAACTATCGTACATGCAGTTTCACACAACATACACACACAGATATCTACGTCACAACGCGGGTGACACTATGTAGCTGCTAGTGATGCTAAAATTAGCAACCGGATTCCCTCCATTCACAACACGATGTCTTAAAACAAAGTATATGTTGTGACTATATTGTGATAATGTAGTAGTGGATAAACGATGTCGTTTAAAAGACAAGATGGCTGTTGTTGGAATGCTTTTTTATCACAGGTTATCTCAATGAAGATTGACCTGAAACAATTTTATGGAATGGCGCAGGTTGAGTACACTGACTCATGTGGTTGACTGTTTCTTATTTCATCGGCCTAGAAGGATGAAAGGCAAAGCCAACCTCGGCAGAATTTGAACTCAGATCATAAAGATGGACGAAATGCCGCTAAGCACTTTTCTCGGCGTGAAAACGATTCTACCAGCTCGCCGCCTTACAGTTTCTTATCACATCAGTTTCAGATTTTGCACAAGGCCAGCAATTTCAGGGCATAGTGTAAGTCGAATACATCTACCAAAGTGCTAAACAGGTACCAAAGTGCTAAACTAGCACATTCAACCTCGGCGGAATAACATCTTATATTGAAAAGAAGTATATGTTGGATAATGATATCATGGCTATGTTATCTTAAAATAAGATAGATACATTGACCAAAACTTAGCCTGGGGCTAAAAGATATTTCATTAAGAGTTGCAGTTCTACTAATTGTTAAACCAATAACTACGATTTCCAGAAATGTGGATACCACTTAACAGGTTGAAAAGTTGTTTGACACAAACTAATTACTAATGACAACCTATTACGGCCTTTTATGGAACGAAAGACGTGCCCAGTTGCTACTATAGTTACACAGATATATTTCAATTATTCTATGATGATATTCTTTTACTGGCTTCAATTACTGTTTGTTGATTACATCGACTCTTATGCTTTGTGTGATATTTATTTCATCGTTATTGTACGATTGAAGTGCTAAGTAAACAGTGAAAATATAGATATTTTCGTTTGAATTAAATACCGCTGCATATTTCTGTTCAAATATAGCAGTTCTCAGCCCAGAATAAATGCTCGCGCGCACGGGTGTGTATGCGAGTGAACGCGGGTGAATATGTGTATGTGATTTGGTAAGGATTTGTATATATAAAGGTGAAATTAATGCTTTGATTAACTCTCTCTCCCGCTCTCTCTCTCTTTCTCTCTCTCTCTCTTTCTCTCTCTCTCTATCTATCTATTTATCTATCTATCTATCTTTCTATCTTCTCGCTGGTTAGATCCTAATATTTCTCGAGTTTCTCAGTTTCTTTTGTCACCATTTTATTATCACATGGTATTATTGCAATGTCCAAGATCTTACTGTGCTTGTTATTTTCATCCTGCATAAACATATCTGATCTCCTTGAAATAACACGGCCAGCTTTTATGGAGAAATTCCCTAAAATCATGTAATTATTTATTATTCAACATCACAGTCTCTGGGTCGTGCTCCTACCACATTTTTGACACCGAATCCAGACATTCGGCAAAATTTGCAATGCTTTCTTTTATCGACACACTCCATACCAGTGTTTCTATACCATTTTGCTAGCTTACTGCAGTCAACTTAGGAGATGCCTAATACTTTTGTCTCGATTTCCACAGAGTCTGCGTTTGCACTCGGACTAAGTTTTATCAATTTCTGCCTTTATCAATATTCGTTCCAACGGTTTAATTCGCTTTCTAGCTTAGTTCTTATCTGTCATTGAGGAAGAATTTACTTAGCTAACTTGTCTTATATACTCGATCTTCTCCTTGTAAGCATGTATATTGTTGTTATTATTATTTCTTAACAAAATATCTTGTACCTTGTTCTTCCATTGATTTGCGTTAAGATCCGTATATTAATATATCACAAGGTAATGATGTTTCATTTATCATGTTTACATTCTTCGCTTCAAATCAGTATGTTATTAATCTTAATATTTTTAATATATTCTTAAACAAAACATATATTTCTGCCTCAATCACCACTTGTTCTTTATTTTCCCCTTCTTCAGTTAGCTAAGTAAATTCTTCCTAGTAATGCCACACTGGTTGTTGTTCTTACCATTGGTAACTTCAACTCAGTATTTCCGATCTTCTCCTTGTAAGCGTGCACATTATTATTATTATTATTATTATTTCTCCACTAAATATCCTGTACCTTGTTTTACCATTGACTTGCGTTAATATCTGTATAATAATATAATATATTACTAGGCTATGATGTTTTATTTATGTTTTATATTTACTTTCTTCCTTAAGGAGAAATTTTTTTTTATATTTGATGAACTCTCTTGGTTCTCTCCCTTCCTCCACTTTTGACTTACGACTTTTAGTTTACTTTTCTGTGATCTATTTTGCGCCCCCCCCCATTTTAATCATTTAATTAAAACCTTTAGTATAACGTTTACAACCCCCTCCGTTTATAACTCTATGTAAACAAGCGTTCTTACTTCTAACAGTCACTTACTTGGCCATGTAATATTATAACTCGAAAGTTACCTCATCATTTCGCATTTGTCTTGCTTTTATATGTTGGTTCCCTGACGATGAATATATGTGGAATTCCAGCAGGTCTTACTTCTTTGGAGTAGACACACATATTTTGAAACATGTGTAGGAATTTAAGGAACTTCTATTTATATTCGTTTTGCTCCATCTATTGTTATTATTCATATCTACTCATAATGCATCACTTCAACTTGGTATCTCTACCTATAAAAGGGGTGTGATATCCTGGTTTTTGTGTAATTTTTGCTACCCATGGTAACTATTAACATATTTACATTGTCAAAGTTATTTTTGATAATTGATGTATTCTCGTGGATACATTCATCGTTATTTATTGAAGATTTCTAACTACAACAGGTTAAACTAGTTTAACATCTCACATAATAGAGCAATAAATATTAGTATTATATCAAATGGATGTTTCACAAAACTATTCCGCACATACAATAACAGCATTATCCACAATCCAACATATCTCCATCATCAGCTGCCCCACAGATATTACTATAGTTTCATCACCTGGGCATTCTATCCGGCGGTTCAACAGCATTAAAATAAGTGTTGGTTGGGAACAAACATACCTTAGATATCACAACATTCATTCAATCTTAATTCTAGGTAGGATTAAACACTAATATTAGAGATTAAACTACAACAAAGAAACACATTTATCGTGTGTACAAAAACAGTATCTGTAAATAAATTCAATAAGTAAACCTGTAACTAAACCCTAAGTTATCTAACTAAATAGTAACCTAGCCCGTGATGTTCATGCAGATAATATTCTCACCAGTCTTCAATAGTTATAATTATAAAAGTGAAAGCTTTTATATTCTCTTCTTTCCAAAACAAAAGAAGCTTGATTGAACTTAACTGAACTGATAATATAACCATTTATTTATTAACATTAAGGCTCCTTAAAAATACCTGGTCTTCGTTCTTACATTTGTATTATGCATATCATACCGAAGAGATGAGAACACCACCTGCTTTGCATGTAAATGAATATATCACGTGTTCAACTCATGATCATTGAGCTCATGAATGCGTGATGCAACGTTAAAAGATTTTCACAATCAAATAGAATCTTGATGACTAATCACATCCATGTGCGTGTAAATATTTACAATATAATTATAATAGTTACGATGAAAGATCAGCCACATATTGTACATACATATTGTACAAGAGGTTATTGAAAAGTTCCTGGCTTTAAGGGTATCACGAAAAGTCTGGTTGAAGGCCCAAACTTCCGAGTTATTTTACAGTGCTTAGAAAAACTGAAGGACCGCTGCAATAAGTGTGTGAATCTGAGAGGAGAATATGTTAGATAAAGTCATAATCAACTGATCCTCCTATATTCTCTTTTACCCAAAGACAGGAACTTTTCAACAACACCTCGTATATATGAATCTACGTATATTTGTGTGTGTGTGTGTGTGTGTGTGTGTGTGTGTGTGTGTGTGTGTGTGTGTGTGTGTGTGTGTGTGTGTATTTATACCTTAATCTTCTATACTACCTACCTTTTCTCATAAAATGTTAGTTTACACGATGTGTTAAAATGGAAACCAGAACGATGTGTTTCTGAAGTGAACTTTTTAACCGCAATCTTTCACATCGTATTTCTTTTTCACTTCATCTAAAGAAAAGATAACCTTTATAACGGGAGTGAATGTACTTTACTAAATTTATAACTGTTTATGAGTATTTTATTTGTAGTGTAGATGCCGTTGAGAATTACACTCTGAAGTATAAAGCTACCAATTAAATAGCATTTTGAACCAGATTTCTCTTAATCGTCTTTACACTCATTTTTTGGTTTATATATTTAACGTTTGCATATACACCTCAAACACATCTACACAACATAACTCAGCTTCGCTTCAGGTAACAGGTTTTGTCTCTTGAGACTCATTATATACTTTTTCTTGCGATCCATTCTTATAAGATTATGAGTTTTGTTACATATTTTCAAACACACCCACTAAATATACTCTTATCGTTGCCAATGACTTTAAAAGTTTGTTCGTATTAATAAATAAATGATTACTGTATTTATTACAGCTTTACATTTGGCATTTGTAATTACTATTCATGTATTTAGATTTGCTATTTGTTGTGCGAGATTACGGCGCACCCTGGCGAGAATGGACTGGACAATACATATAAATAGCGGTTTGATTAAGTGACGTATTTCGTGCTAGTTCCACATTCGTGTGTTGATAGTCCAAAGTTAGCAGTTCGAGATAGTGTGTTGGATTGTTGGTTCTTTAAAGATTGTTTTCACGTGTAGTTGTTGTTGATTGTTATGATTATATAGTTATTATACTGTTGCAGTGTATTCGTTTATCCACAAGGATATAACATCTGGCAACGAGGATCGCTCGAAACTCACATTGCTTATTTGATAATTTCTGCGTCATAGAAAACCTATTAGCCGCAGTAGTACAGCTTCAAAAGAAGCAAAAGGAACAACTACAAGAGTTTCAAAAACAAACACAACAGCAATAACAACAACTAAGTTACAACCGGGGAAGTCCGAAAATCCATTAAACTCGTTTACGCCAGATGGCGTGTTTAATGCAATTTCTGAACTTACGTATAATCCGGAGGAGGGTATTATATTTTCCGCATGTTATAGAAGATACGAGGGAATTTTTTACAACGAGTGCAAGTCATTATCGGAAGGGCAGAAAGTAAGTATTTTAATAAGCAAAGTAGCTCCTACCGAACTTGAGTGTTAATGTCACTTTTTTTCTGCCCAAAGATTTGAGTGAAACTGGTTTCCAAGAAACAGTGGAACTGCTTTCAAAAATGCTTTTGTGATAGTTCATTATTCAACACTAGAATGGAATGCTGGAACTTTACAAAAAATGAGGAAGGTGATTTTATCACCTACACCGGAGTATTGACTACAACCGTGTGTTCAAGAATTTTAAACTTCAGCATCTCACTCAGGATATGTTCAAATCACTTATGTTCGCGCAAGGACTTATAGCACATGGAGATAGAGAAATTTAGGCAATGATTCTCTCGTGAAATGGAACTAGCGAACCAGGATTTATCTCTACAGACCATCGCAGAAGAATGTCAGACTATGGTAAATGTTAAACATGATGTCAAAAAAATAAAAGAGAAAGACTCTACAAAAATTCAAATTTGTCGTCCTGGGAAGCACAATAAAAAAAAAGTTTCAGGACTCAAACCGTGTTATGGTTGTGGATGCCTACACTGCAAAAAGGATTGTGAGTTTAAAAACAAAAAGTGCTATAGTTGTCAGAAGCTGGGACAAAGGAGTTCTCATTGCAGAGCAAGACAACGAGGCTCAAACACAAAATCTTCTGAGGTATTTTCAGCGGAGAGTGATTGCGACGGGAAAACAAGAAAATTCGTGCGCGTAAAAGTAAATGATGTGAATACCAAATTGAAGTTAGACACAGGTAATGAAATCTCAATTATAAATGCGAATACTTGCAAAATGAAATCGGTAAGGCGAGATTACGTAAAACAGCGAAAATAGCAGGTGGTGTAATGGGCGAAAAATTACATTTCATGGGCAAAATATGTGTCGGTATCACATTTCGAGGAGAGACATGCAAAGGAAAATTATTCCTTGTGGATAAAACAATCAATCTGTTTGGCACAGATTGGTTAAAACTCTTCGATTTATGGCACCTCCCCATAAATCTTTATTGCAATAACATAAATGGTTGACTCGTTAAAAACAAGTCTTCGGGAGAACTGAAGAAAAATTGAAAACAAATGTTCCCGCAAGTGTTATCAGAGGATTTAGGTGTATGTAGAAAGACGGAAGCCTATTTCGAAGTAAGTGAAAACGCTCTACCTGTATTTAAATAAAACAGAAAAGTACCGTTGGCGGTAATTTAAACTGTAAATTAAGAGTTGAACAGACCCGAAAAGAGTGGAGTCATCAAAAAGGTAGATTACTTGAAGTGGGCGGCACTCACGGTATGTATTAAAAAAAAAATAATAAGAAGATTAGGCTGTGTGCAGATTTCTCTATAGGACTGAACGACTGCTTAAAAAGTACCACCGTCTACTCCTGACTGTAGAGGACATTTTTTCAAAGTTAAATGGTGGAATTGTTTTCCAAATTAGATCTATGTGAACCCTACTTACAGATAAAAGTAAAGAAAATGCTCCAATTATTTGACAATAAATAAACACAGAAAATTGTACAGATGCACACGATTACCTTTTGGATTGAAAGTGGCACCAGCAATATTCCAGCAAATCATGGTTACACTCCCACTCCCATACTTGGACTATCCGGTCCATCGACCCCCCCCCCCCCCCCCCGAAAAGCTGGGCGAAGTGCTTCTGAAAAGTCTTACATATCTCCTCGGGTTCGTTTACCGACTCACCTTGTAGGTTCTCCAAAGATCGAATTGTGGAATCATTTCCACGTTGGGCTTCTAGCACTCAAGCCCATCCAGTGACTCTGATCACCTCGCAACCCATTGCACGAAGTCTAGCCCTGACAATACAATACAATACACCCCATGTGTTTGTCTTCGAGGTGCTGGTTTAATTCCAGTCTCTTTGCCCTCACCTGAGATGCATTGCCAGTCGCCACGGCTTCCTCTATGGCCTTAGCTAGTTCTACTTTCCTCCTACATTCTCTAGCCACTACACATATGCTATATCTACTAGACTAAAATTTAATAGCTCATTTTATGGCGTATCACCATTTATTGTTAATGATGGTACCTGTCAATGACCTCTGTATCAATAACTTAATCCGGTTCCTGTACTCCTCAATCACCAAAAGGGATTTATTGAGTTTCTAGTAGCCGGATCCTTTACTATGTAACTTATCTAGGTTCAGCTTACAAGTGACAAACTTGTGATCACTGTAGATGACCATGTTCAACTTTGTTTTCTCCTCCTTTCTGGGTGATGTTTCACTTGTACTAGGCTTCGGTGATTCTTCCGTTTAGAACTTCCTTGTTGAGTTCTGGTTTCGAGATTCTCTCTCCGAAGACATTATTTATGGTTTCTTTTCAGAAAAATCTCCACTTCAAGCGCTGCACCAGAGAAGGGTTGGTAAAAGTACTAGCAAAGGTGGGTCACTGGTGCATTTAGACCAGTCTAAAGCTTTCTCTTGAGTCGATCATCGGTACTTGGCGGCGTTTCTTGGGGAGGCCGGGCTAGGCCCGACTTTCCGAGGCTGCATCGCTTCTATGTACACCAACATCGAGTCTGTCGTTTAAGTGAATGGTGTCCTTTCAAAACTATTCGAGAAAAAGCGCTCTGTTCGTTTGGGGTGTCCCCTGTCCCCACGTTTATACGTGCTGGATCTTGAGCCATTACTGCGAAGGTTGGAGGCTATTGGGAACAACCCGCGTGATCTGAGTGGAGGGAAGACGGCGACCACGTATGCGGATGACATCACCATCATTGTGTCGGATGAAGGGCAGCCACATTGTGTAGAAAACGCCATCAGAAGATAGGAAGTGGTGGTAGGGGCAGGAATTAATCAGCATAAGTCGGTCGGCTTGCAACTAGGTACCTGGAGGGGTAAGTCGATGTCGTCCGATAATGTCGTGGGACGTTGAACGGAAAGTCCTGTTATGATGCTATGGGTCTGGTTTCATACAGATCTCCAGATGGAGAAGAATTGGGTGTGGTAACTAGCAAGTTAATTGCCCTAACCAAAACCCGGTCTGGAAGTGCGTTATCGCTTCTAGGAAGGGCGGAGGTGACGCGGGTGTTTATTGCATCCGTTATCACCTACCGTCTGACCGTCGTGCCTCGTCCCGATTCGCTTTTTGTGGAAGGGGAGGCCACTTATAAGGCGCTCTATCTGCTAGCAAAAACTGTTAAAGACTAGGCATGCCGTTGTTGAGGATGCGCAAATTTGCGTTGAGGCTTAGGCATCTCTGGTATCACTTGGATGATGAGCAGGTGCAGTCACCGCTCGCGAAGTTCTTCCTTCCACAGTTGACCCCTATCGGGATTTAGGTTCTTGGATCAAGTGAAGATCTAGGCTGGTGCTTGGCAAATGGAGTGATGAGAGGCACTGAGGCTTCTTTCCCGGACGGGCAACATTTTATGGCGGGTTAGTGGAATATATGTCAGACGATGTGCCGGTGGAGATTCTGGGCTTCGATAGAAAACAGTTGGTCAACCTGTCCGGAAGGACTTTCGAGCCCGGGTACTTGAAATCCGAGCGGGACAGTGAAATTATCCTGCACGCTTTCGTAGAGTGTGCGGAGTTAAAGGGACTGATAGCCTATTTCTAACAACTGCTGTCAATGGCAAGACGAGTACAGCTATCAGGCGAATCAATTATCAAGATTGTTCCACCCTTTTTCCTTAACAAGGAGAGGAGAGACAGCTTTTTCTGCATTGCAGCCATACTGAAAGAAATAATATGGAAACACACGCGAAAGGTATTGCGACATGTGTCTTTATTTCCAGCCAAGGTGTAGTTAATTTCTTTAACTATCACCTTAAAACTAAGATCAGGCTAGAAAAGAGATACCTGTCACATAGCACGTTTCACAGAAAGATGGCAGAATGTGGAGAAAGTTGAGGATGAATGAAGTCGGCTAAGCTCAGCCATCCAACCGACATATAAGGAAAGTCAGTCAACGGCGGCGGACCTGTAAGCCCAGGTAACTTTCACGTGATATGTGTAAATATTTATTTATAATTTTATTAATTTTGAATCGAAATGTTTAAAATCGATCCCCTCTTCATTATGCCCTGTGTGGCAAATAAAGAAAATGTTCGCCCTAGTTCCACAGTTCGTGAGTTGATAGTTCAAAGTTGGAGTTCTAAGTTTACAGTTCGATTTAGCATGTTGGATTGTTGGTTCTTTAAATATTGTTGTTACGTTCCGTGTGGTTACTGCCGTTTGTTTCCGTGTGGTTACTGCCGTTTGTTGCAGTGTATTCGTTTATCCATACGGATATAACACTGTGCTAATTTATCTTAAAGTGATTCTGATTTGTTTATCAAGATTTCTGTTACTACTACCAATCTTTTCTCGTCTAAAAATCTTTCCCGACGAGTCTTGATATTTTGTTTTTATTTGTAACTGTATGAGCGCTTATAATCCTTATATTTCTTTTTTTTTTTTAAAGTCAGATCTGTTTTTAACAACATACGCCCAAAATGGGAGGTTATCCGGTCAAACAGTGCGTGTTACCTAGGGATGACATTTTGGCTCAGATCAAAGCGTCGCCGTCGCCACCAACACCACCACCACCACCGCCACCACCACCACCGCCACCACCACCACCGCCGGTGTAGTAGTAGTAGTAGTAGTAGTAGTAGTAGTGGCAGCAGCAGAAGAAGCAGAAGAAGGAGAAGCAACAGCAGTAGTAGTTAAATATATAGATAATAAAATATAATTTTTGCTGAAACCAAGTGCTGCTTTGGTTGTCATGATAACTTCTCTGGAGATATGTGAATATGCAACATGTTTGAGATGCTGAAAAATCACCATAGTTGTCTGTACTACAAACATTTGGTCCATCAAATGTAGTTCCATAGTTTAACTACATAATCAATGCCACCATTACTCATAGTCACACTGATGATGCGGTTACTCTTTTAGTACGTTGCAGATGAAAACGGTGGCGGGTTGAACGAATCATTTGAGCGTCAGACAAATATCTCGCTGAGTTCAAATCATACTGTGGTGGGCATTTTTGCGGAGTTGATTAAATGAAATACCAGTGAAGTACTGACATTGATTGTATTGGCTAGCACTCTTCCCTCAAAATTCTTGGGCTTACAACTAAATTTGCATCATGTTGGAGATCAATAAGAGATAGTAATAGTTGAGAGAACTCATAGTTGTTTGTTTAGATCAAACAACCGGCTTTGCTACACTTACAAAAACTAATTGAGATCAATATGACAAGGATATATAGATAATGTAGTTGCAATGTTCTTCTTATCATTTACTAGTTAGTATAAACATTCTTCTTCCAGATTTAATACCCACACTCAATACGAAGTATCATAGATTTCAAACAGATTATTCTTAATTTTAATATAAAAGCAGAGAGATCATTTTTATTTTAAAGGTGATTTTCTATTTTTAAATTGAACTTCGATTTTAATCTCACCTTTATGAATATGACATATGGCAGACTATTATATATGATTTATAAATATTCTCGGAATATTAACAGAAAAGATAGCAAACATGGAATACATTAGGAAATGTCATCACTACTTCAAACAAAAAAGAAGATAAAATAAAATAAAGAAATAAAATAGAAACAATGCATTATTCAAATGAAAAAAAAAACGTCTATGAGCTCGACGAAAGCTGTTTCAATAGTAGTGCTTCAGTTATGTTTCTCGTATGAGATTACATGACTGAAATACATCTGAAGTAGACATACTAAAACACGGTCTGCAGAAATCCGGATTTAATAAAAAGAAAGTGATAGTATATTCGGCTGAAGGAAAATAATTCAAAGAAACATTAAGCCATCCCACAGAAGTCCGGGTTTAATAAAAAAAAACATTAAGCAATCGAAGAGAATTCTAATTACTCTCGCTGAATGATCCTCGCAAATTTCCAAGTTATTCGTTTATGCTTTACTTATGTAAATTCTTTGGAAATATTAAAAATGCATTCGCCTCTCCGTGATCATCTATTGAAACATCTATCACATATATTTATAGACTGAGAATAGTATACAGATTTTGAACTGGATATCAATATAAAATGGACACAAAAATATATATAACATATGATGCTTTTAT